>NC_064641.1:823750095-824053749 GCF_023864345.2 Schistocerca serialis cubense
AGATCATCTTAATGCCTCGCTCGCCAAGGCTCTGTACGGGAAGAGTCTCCTTCTCCCCGCCAAGTTCGTCAGGGATTCACCTTCCGCCACACTGAGGATCTCCCCACCCTGGTCGAGCATGTCTGCACACATGTCACATACCTCCGCATCCCCCTGCTCCTCCCCCACACCATCCCTGTTGTGTTTGTCCACAAGGACCTAGCTACGTGCGACTTTGCTATGATGTAGGATGCCACCGTGCGGGCAGTCCTTCAGCCACCCTATTCAGGCTCTCACCGTGTGCTACATCACAGTACCAACATGTTCGTCATCCACCTCCACGGACGGCCCCAGACAGTCTCAGTTAATAGACTTAAACCAGCGTGGTCACTCATCGACGACCTTCCTCCCAATGCAGCCGTCGTGCCTTCGGCCGATTGATCTCTGCCCGACGTTACTTCTCATGTGCATCCGTTGGAAGTACTGAGCTGCAGCACCGCCGACACTGCCGCCCCTACTTCCCGCACTGGCCGCCGCCTGCAACCGACGCGTTGGCAACAGGATTACGACTTCATGTCGTGAGCCTTCCCTCCGCTGTGCTCTGTGGCGTCTCTGGCACAGAGTGCCCTATCTTTCCTTCTTTGGACCAGTAGTTCTTGTGTGAACTTTCGGCACACAGATGTGTAACAGCCATTCTTTGTTAGATGTACGAGTGACCAATAAATGTGTATTCGATATTAAGTGTGTTATCTCTCAACTAATCTTCCATGATAACCACAAATACATGGTTTGACTATTTCAAATTATTGATCCAGGCCAGCATAATTCTTGTATCTTTCTGGATTAGGGACTACAGCCTGCAAGCAACAGTGTCGGAAACTGACTGATCTACCAATACCGTGTGCAACGATTTCGGCTTTTGCAGAGAAGTGTGTTGTGTAATAGTGACGAACGGCAGCGTACCAATCGGTGGACCAAATAAAGTTGTTGAAGTGGACGAATGGCACTTAGCAAGAAGGAAAAACCAGAAAGGACGACGTTTAAAGAATGAAATCAAACATATTTGGGTATTTGGCAGTATAGAACGAGAGTCACGAAAGTGCTTTGTGGTAAGAGTGTTCTCCAGAGACAAGACATCTTTAATTGGTTTGATAAAGCACTTTCTACTGCCCGGTAGCAAACTGATTACAGACGGCTTTCAGTGCTACAAGGCACCGAAAGCGGAGGGATTCAACCACAAGTTCTTCAACCAGTCTGTAGAGTTCTTGTCTTCCGATGACCCCAGTGTGCACATGCAGAATATCGAGCGGCTGTGGAAATCAGTGAAATCTTCCATTAAAAGAGAAGGACGTCTAGCAGAAAGAGACCAGCTCTACATGTTTCAGTATCTGTATTTCCATAACTTGCGGTTGCAAGAAAAATTGATGTATGTGACACTCTACCCAGATTTTTGTGTGACATTCGCAGTCTACCCAATTTACGGCAAATAGGGAATGCTTCCCGTAGCGTACACATCAAATGGACTTTCTCATGACGACAACATCGACGACGAGTGAGGTAAGTCGTTTCCTTTGTAATTACAAGTATTTTAGTAACGCTCTTCATTTGTCCTTACTGTACTGACCGCTATAAACATGTTCATAACGCCTGCCACCACAGTCACGCGATCGATTTAGAATCGCACGATCGATATCTATGTTTGGAGCCCGCGGTTTCGATAGGCAAACATTTTTGGAAATTACCAACAATTTTATAACACATAATGAACAAAACAACTGCTGTTAACGAATAAAACCACAGTAAAACGAGATATCGAGCTCTGCGTATGGCCGTGTATCGGGAGGAAATGACTCAAATGAACTTGGGGGGTCACATGATCAACAATGGACGCATGCCGTCAGGCATCAGAACTTTCCTGCTGAGAAACCTTGATGGTGACATGACGTGACATGACGGGACGGAACGGCTAATGTGGATGCCGATATTTGAAATGCATTGTAGGATGTTTTGACGGGATGGGACTTGTCGTGATGTGACGGCCAGTGTGAATTAGCCTTTACAAACTTACCCATAATTAGAAACTATCACAACAGCACACACCACAAAAACACTGAATGGCAGTATTTAAAGTCAACTACGAGTAAGGAATGAACTGATTAACAAAACAACAAATGAGCTTAAGAAAGGCCAACAATGTACAGTTGTTCTTGGCCAAAGCAAGGATGTGCCATAGCCGATAGTGCTATCGATATTCGATAGTTTAAATCTATCGACAGCGATGTTTACTATCGGTAGTACGTAACCCTTTTTCGTTGTATGATTGAAAATCAAAATATCTTTCTACTGGGTCGTGTGTAATTTTATTTAGGTAATGGGAAGATCCAGGATCCGGATCTTTTGGACCTCCTCCCTCATCCCCCCCCCCCCTTCCCCCGCCTCCTTGGCTACGTCCTTGTATGGCAAGCAACAAAATAAAAATGTGAGTCAGCACAGGTGGAAAGATTAACAAAGGACGCTATAAACCAAATTTGTCGTAAAATTGGCGTAAAAAACAGGGAGGAAGTAACAACCAGAGGATGGAAGAATGAACGTGTAGAGGATAGTAACGTTATTATTTCATTAAAATCTGTCAGCAATTCTAGTGACCACACAGAGGACAGTAAGTGATTCAGATTTAAGTGCTGCTTATTTAGATTATTTTTTATTCTTATTTTCTGACAAGTGTGTGACTGAACGCTCGCCTTACTGCAGGGGGGTGTTATTCGCCTATAACGTGTGATTACGATATCTTAAGACATCGCCGCCGCTACAACAGCTGTGGCCCACATCGGTACTACCAAGATGTTGGCAACATTAGATTGTTTCTTGATGCGCTTACAACTATTGATCGCATTATAACCACTCTCTCCATTTGGTAAGTTGTTAACACTGATTTCAGTGAATGTATAAGTCAGAATAGAGAAGGGCGGTTATAATGATGAGATAAATGACAAAGATCTGCGTAGCCTGTGTTGCAGGCTTATCTTTAACACGATGGTGCATGACAGTGGAAAGACGATTAATCATTTCTGTGCGTCGGAAATAACTTTGCAATAAAATGACATTCATAAACCGGCATAGAACTTCGTTATCATGCAAGTGGATAAAGATAGGTTCGTTTTAAGGCAGCGAAAGTGACAGCTGATCCTTTGCATGATCGCATTAGGACGGCCAACAACGAATATTTGCTGAAAAACATGAAAAATTATTAGATAAGGACAAGGAGTAAATTAAATAATACAAATGAATAAAGTAAATATTCATATCAATATGACTCAGCTAATATAAATTAACACTGTAAGACACAATATTTTAATCCAGTCGTTTACTAAGACGGCTACGGCGGAAGAGTGCAAGACTGTATTGAGACACACTAGCATTTGTCCTAAAAACAAACATGGTGGAAATAAGTCATAGAACATATCTCTGAGATCAGGAAGCTGTTACGATAGTACTTCATTGTGGGATTACACAGCCCACTTGAATGGTGTTGGCACAATTTTTCGCCATGAATTTGACAACGCCATTCAACAAGTCACACATAACATCTATGCAATCCATTTGTTCCTGATCTCATGAAACACTTGGTATGTTTTATCACACACAAACCAACAAACATACTGATTTCATTTACATACGTAGTAGAAATTGTTCATAAACATAGGAGGAAAGTGTTTACTTTTTTTAACGGATAGTTTTTCATTTTCTTTTACGCTTCAGTAATTAAATATATTAGATTAACTGACACTGTCTGATCACTAAGCCGACAGAGGTTTGCGGGCAGTTCCACTTATAGGAATGGGATCCAGGAGATTAGTCTCTTGTTCGTACTGTTCATGGATGTCACGTCTCAACCAGGGCGTCAGTCAGATAGTCGTCAAACCTTCGCCATAGCCGGGAACATGAAACAAGTGTACGGCAGTATCAGCGAGGCTTTTGCACAACTCAAGACGGTCGCGCTGAAATAGAATTTCTAAAAAACAACGGGTACAAGATTTATATTTCTAAAACAACATGAAAATAGATGTGTACACATATTTATGTAGATTTTGATAAATTCTTAGCAATTTCAAGAGATTCTACAATATCCTAGGTGATCCGCTCAGTTTTGTTCAGGGACACGGATTTCTTTTAGCTACACACATAAGAAGTGGCTGGATAACGTAACATATTACGAAAATTTACATCATGCACAGTTCGTGTCTATATTAAGTTTACGTTTCGTGTCTATTTTATTTACATCATTTGAAATTTCATAATGTTGCCACGTAAGCAACAGTCTGTGTCGACAATTAAGTCTGCGTTGCACTACTGGATCTATCATAAGGTTCGCGCCAAGCAGGCGTGGCAAACACTACGTCGGTACTGGTGTAAAGTGAACACTGTGCTCACGCGCTCGCCTTTATATGAAATGCCTTGCAGGCCATTCCAGGGGCATCTCGCTTCCACACTTTAAACCACAGCCAGCCAAATGCTCACAGGATCAAGTCCAGGTAAGCAAAGTACTCACCTTCTTCGTATGCGTCCGTATCGGCGAAATGTTCAGATTACACACAAAAACGGTTGCCAAACAGATGATTCCACTCACAAAGTGTAAGTGGAGACTGAGGTCGAGAACTTAGGAGAGACATGAAGTGCGTCTCTCGTAAGTTCTCTCTCTCCCTCTCCCTCTCTCTCTCTCTCTCTCTCTCTCTCTCTCTCTCTCTCTCTCTCTCACACACACACACACACACACATAATTGTTTGTTTTTGACACGTGTTAACCAGTGGCGTAACTTGCCTTAGACGCCGTGTATCAGAATTTGTCGTGGGTCCTTTTACCCGACTGTGGCGAATAGTGATGGGGAGCTCGTGAATGAGTCGTTCAAATGAACGCTTCACTCCAGTGAAGTGTGAACTAACCACTCAATTTCAAAGACTGGTACTTCAAACTCTTCACAGATAGCACACTCCACACTTTTTTCTAGTTCACTCACTCTCTTCCCCTCTCCCTCCCCCAGTACATCAGCGCTACGTCACTCATTCCCCCTTCACTTCAGTCCTCCCTCTACTGCCTGTCGACGAATCGCGCGGTGTTTGTGGAGAACGATAGAGTTAGTAAGGCTAGCGGTGATGAGGGGCAAGGGGAAGGTAGCGTCAGCTGCTTCCTGCAGTGCTGACATCATTACCAGCGACTATTTGTGCAGTTATACTTCGCGTCTACGGGTAAGCTACCGTTGGCAGCGCTTGCAGACAAATGAATATTAAAATACAAAGGAAGAGGCTTGCTGTGTGAGCACGCAGAGCCAACATGAAAATAAAATGCTTACCTTGTGAGTCTGGGACTGAAGCACGCTTGAAAGATAATCGTTCATGTAGGAATGTTTATCTCGTACACATAATTGAAATAGTTACACTAAATTTGAATTTGAGGATTGTCCTAATTAAATTAAAAAAAAAATACACATATATATTTATGAATAAACATCAACGGATTTGGTGAATCTTCAGAGATTTCCGTTTAAAAACATGATTTGTTCCACTTTTTTCCTTGTCAGGCTATTTCTTCTGTCAGTTATAAGGTGTCCTGCCTTCGAGAACACTCTTTCATACGGCGTGAAGGTTGCGACAATACACAGTCGTATTTTTGCAAGTTCAAAGAGCGAGGGCTATACTGACAGCCGTTCAGACCACCACTGAAGTGGATTGCCTTGTCTCTGTAGCAGGGGCTCTTGTAAGTATTTGTCCACTTCCACTATTGCAGCAGCTCTCGGGTGTGAATTACTCTGCAGCCTGGAAAACACTTCATCAAATTCGAGCCAGAGACTGGAAGTAGATTCAGTGGTTGGAACTGAGATTGTTGCAGTCGCAGTGGATGTGTTCGTCACAAATTTCTCACAGTGCCTGATCAGGTTTAATTTCACCTTCTCAGCTGAATTTTTATCAGAAAACCATGTAATTTGAACTGAGGATCCAATGCAGTAGCTTCCGCGAAAATGGAATTTTCCTCTATATTTCTAAATCGTCGTTTTAGGTCTTCAGCTAACTTTTCAGCCATCTGTTGCACGTCTACATGAATTTCAGTGTTATTAACAAACCTGCAACACCATTTTTTCAACGAGCGACTAGGAGTATAATTTTAGAAGCAGTGACAACATTTTCACTTGACATTTCCTCAGTGCAGTCTTTGAAAACTTTCAACAGGTCACAGGCTTGTGTTACACTTGCAATGTCCTCTGCAGTCAGATTTGGAAGATCCGGATAATTCAGAGTGATAACTGTCATTAGGGAATTCTTAACCTCGATTATTCTTCGCAGCATATCATAGGTTGAATTTCATCTTGTAACAGTGTCCTGTTTTAGTGTCAGAACTGGCTCTTTTAACTGTTCCTGCATCTTTTTCAGTTTCGTGCAGGCTTGCGAACTTCTTTTAAAAAATTCAACAATTTTTTTTACTTTATTCAGAATGGGTTGAATGTGCGGAAGCCCATTCTGAACAATTAAATTGAGTGTGTACGCAAAGCAGGGGATGTGTTTTCAAGCTGTGAGTCTTATAGCTGCCACAATATTAGCAGCGTTGTCACTGACAACACACACGACTGTTTCTTGTATGCCCCATTCCGTTGTGACACGTAGCAGTTCTTCCGAGAGTTTTTCTGACGTGTGTCTTTCGTCGTATTTAAAGCACTCTAGGAGGGAAGACGCCAGCTCCAGGTCTTTAACGTAGTGTGCTGTCACCGACAAATAACTCTCATTTGTAGTTGAGGTCCACCCATCCATTGTCAGCACAACCGCTTCCGCAGAATTAATTTTGGCTCTCACAATTTCTTTCATCATGGCGTACTGTTGTTGTAGCAGCGTATTGGAAATGGTCTTCCGAGATGGCATTCTGTAAGCACCATTCAGTTTGCCTACAAAACTGTGGAAATGTTTGCTTTTCACTATGTTGAAGGGCAAATAATCCTTTACAACAGTCTGCAGAAGTGCGAAATCTATCTCCTGATTTCCTTTGTTAGAAAGAGGTTTCGGAAAATACATGGGTAATGTTCCGTGATATTGAGGTCTGCTTTCTGATACTGAAGTGATACTGTTATTTTCTGGCACCAACTGCTGTTCGCTTCTGGCATTTGCTGATGTTGGTTCCGGATTGTCCGGGTTTTTTATCCAAGAAATATCGGAAGATGCAGGAGCAGGGGGCGCCAAGCGCCTGACTGACAATGACACTGTTGGATGCAGCACTCGAACATGACGCGCTAGATTAAATGTATATGAAATACACTTAGAACAATAATTGCACTTTGCTTTCTCATCACCTAAATCGGCGAAGAAACCCCAAAGCTCACTACTTTTACGCGACCGCGAGTTGCTAGCCATTGTATAAGAGCGAACAGACACAAAAACTGCTTTCCAAAGAAAATAAAGAGGGATTTTACCTGAAATCGTACCAATGACTACAGTTGACAGTTTACGTTTTGAATTTGGAGGGTTATTATTCTCAACAAAAATAAAAACTGCAGGATAACTTCTGAATAATTACTTAATGTAGGTATATAGACTTTGTAACAGTGGTAAACATACTCATTCTATTTTGGATTAAATTTTAAAAGGAACAATATTGGACTGCATTTCGTTGGTAGCCATAGTTTTCAGTCCATGAATACAACAAATAAGGTTTCACTTGGCAGATAAAGACTTTTTTGGGCGCTTCATGAGAAAATGTTAAGAACGTAAAACGTTGCGTTCACGTTACTGCATAGTTCGGCCATCTGTTGGTAAAATTATGAAGTATTACGAAGCTTTATTGTACGAGCGAGGCGAAGCGAGCGTAGCCACGGCTGAGCGGCGAACTGGGCAACTTCGCCAGCCTTCCATACTTCATGAATGAACTACTTCATTTGAACGCTTCACGGCAAAGAGTGAAATGAATGAAGTAGTTCACGGGAATGAACGAGCTCGACCCATCTCTAGTGGCGAAGCTCAAATGGAGGGTACGACTGTGGCAAAACTCAAATGGAGGGTAAAGGTTTTTTACAAAATAAACAAAAACTCTCATTTTGATCAAAATAAATCTTAGTATAGCTTAGATAAGTAAGTAATTATTTGCAATTAATGCTCCTAGAGCCAAGTTGACAAAAAAAATCAGATATATACTTTCCTCGCCTTTTTTCCGTCGAACTTATTTGCTAAATCATCTACAGCAAATACTGAAGACGATTTTAGTTTTTCGAGATGTTCTGTTCCTGTAGACAGCACTGACATGTCTGAAAGCCTTTCTTGGCTCATAGAAGTCCTAAGATAGCTTTTTTATCAGTTTCAATTTCGAAAAACTTCTTTCAGCTGTAGCAGTTGTTACAGGTTGGGTCAAAAATAGGAAACATGGTGTTATTATCTCCATAAAACTGGATGCAATGCTGTTGAATATAATCAGTAATAATTCCGTGAGTTCCTTAATGGAATGAACTTTCTGTATTTTAGTTTTTAAGCAGACTTTCAAAGAAAGTAACTGTTCATACAGAGCAAGTGACATGTCTTTATTGTATTTAACAATCAGTTTTCCAGTTGCTTTTTTTATTATTTCATTTGAAAATGATAAGAGTTTCTCCGGTTGCAAGACTTCGAATGTGTTGTTAAGGTCACAGAGGCTTTTAAATCTTAGTTTAGTTTGAGAAATTAATATATCTAAAGAGCAATAGTATACATTGAGTTCGAAGTACGATTCCGGGTCTGAAATTGTCTCATTTTCTGATAACTCATCAAAATATCGCTTCGTCGTCTTCAGTCTTTTTATCTTTGAAAACAGTTGTTACCCCCCTCCAACCTTTCTCTGGACTCGTTTAGCAAACCATGGAACGAAAACTGGATTAATGACTTCAAATAATGAATTAAAAAAGGCAACAAGCGCTATAAAATCGTAATTCTTTAAAATATTAATTATACTCTTACATTCGTCACACTCACTCTTCAACTGGCTATGGTTGACGGAATGACGAGTGTGCATTCTACTTATGTTTGCATTTGTCCTCTGACAACGTCAGCACGTGAATGTGTTCCATTAGCCCGAGTACCTGCACTGGGTCAACGTCAATGTTGTGTTGTACAATTAATAACGTTGTGTTTCAGTGAATGGTACACTGTGATACATTTTTGAATAAGTCTTTAGGAGAGGAAATGAATTACCGAATAAAAAATACAGGGTGCCATTTGAAAAAGTCATACCGCTGTTCATATCTTTGTAAAAAACAAAGCTGCAACGAAGGCAATCATACTGATTGATGTCCCCCTGACGGCTAAAGAACATTTGCTTGAAACATTTTGTAATTTGCATCTGAACAAACAGTTATTTCGGGTGGTCAAGATAAATGGGACACCCTTTATACCAAATCGTTAACTCTCTTCCAAGTGTTGTGCGATGATGGAAAACCAAGCCATTTCACTACAGCTCATGTTATGCTAGTCCAGTGCCTTAGGTCTGTGCCCTGTTATATACCGTATAATGAACGTCCTCCCAAATGTTGTGCAATGGTTGAAAATCAAGTCATTTCAATAAAACTTTGTTCCCTTGATGTCGTATGACACACCCTACAGGGAAGACGTCTGGTTCAGAGCTTTTCTGTAATTCTTTATGTAAAAACTCCCAGAAATAATTCACTTTCACTGCCCTTTAAGATGTAAGAACTCCGGTTTGTCCATTGAGCACTGGAAACTGTAAATATCTCCGTTGCCCAGTTCAGAAGGTAATATTTCTGAAACACAGCTTTGTATTTTAAAATACACACCAAATCACGTACAATGAATTTCTGCTTGTGTAGATCCATACGGTTTAATACTATGTCTAGAAGCTCATTATCATGAACATCAATAATTTTGTATTTTAAAATACACGCCAAATCACGCACACTGAATTTCTGATTGTGTAGATCCATACGAATTAATTACTGTGTCTAGAAGCTCATGAACATAAATAATTCTCATTTCAATTCTTTGATGTTTACTTCAGTTACACACCCCAACAATTTGTGGGACAATATCTAGTCATTTGTATGAAATGTCATCCACATATGGGTTTTTACTGTTCTGTTCAAGCGTTGCACAATACTCCCTTTCATGTAGGAGAATGTGGAGTAGTGGTTTATTCCTCCTCGTTTCATTACCATCTTTAAATATCTATTGTAAATTTCGCCTCCATGGATGATTTGTTGAAGTTCGTCAGGACATTGATTAGTCCCAGTCTGCAGCAGTTGTTCAGACACCTGTGCTATTTCCATCCCAGTTTTTGACTTCAGAGGTAGGGCCAGGTGAAATTGGAATTTGTATCGGTGAGCAATAAAATATATTTCAAACTTCTATTCACTCAGGTGTATTGTCTCTTATCTATAACATCACCCTGCCATAAATCATCCAAACCTTGTTCTGTGATGCGTCTATTTGAGAATGTTGTGCATGCTGGCCTATGGAGTTCTTGGATCATTATTTCCATAATTACTATTATTCAATAACGGAACTTTTTCAAAGCTCTGAAATGACAGATATAATTTCATTCACATGAGTTAAGTAACTAATGATAGTCAAAGGCAAAAGGCAAGAAAAGCGTTTCTGAAGGAGAGAAGTTTGTTAATATCCAGTATGAGTGTAAGTGTTGGGAAATCTTTTCTGAAGACATTTGTCTGTAGTGTAGTCTTGTATGGAAATGAAACATGGACGATAAGCAAATTTCTTGATGTATTGCTTTAATCAGATCTGGTACGGATAACAAACATTCGAGCAGTACTCAAGTGGTGCCCCATATGTGGTCAGCTTGAAACGCGTATATATTCATTACCAACGCATATATATTCATTACCAGCGATGGCGAGGCATGACAGAATCTCTGACCAGAGAGTTATTTATCGCAGTAGTTGTGTGTAGCGAGTCGGGAGAAGTAGTAGTCAGTCGACAGTAGTAGCGAGTGGACGGTTGTACTGAGCGGGCGTCGGCATGCGTCGACGGCGTGCTGTTCTTGCGACTCTGGTCAGGATTGTGGTGGACGATGAGTATTGTTGTAGAAGGTAATGAAGCAACATTGCGCAAATCTAATAATGTATGTTAATTGTAATTAATTTGTTCAAAAATGCCCCAATAATAATTTTTTTTATAAAGTAACTCATTTAAAGAAAAAGATTCATTTCAATTCAAAGAATATTTCCTATGCATTCCCTCCAAGAATAATGTTTAATTAAGAGCAGATATAGATGCAGTTTTACTGAGGTAAGAATTTTTGCTTTTTTATTCAGAATACAGGGCCGAAGGTCAGCGCTGCTGCCCTTATAAAATTTATCAGGTTTAATTATTTTACAGGGCCGAAGGTCAGCGCTGCTGTCCTTATAAAATTTATCAGGTTTAATTATTGCTGTTGAGATGTTACATTCAGTTCATGGTTCATTATTTAATTAATATTATTGTGGGTGTATGATCAATCTTAATTCCTTAATTTTTGTGGGGAGTTTACATTTGGGCCATTATTAGTCTTTAATTTTGTGGGGAGGTTACGCTTGCCTTCATTTCAATTTAACGATATTTTCTGGGGAGTCAACATTTGGCACATTTTTATTAGCATTGACCCTTATCTTATATATTTGCTGGGAGGTTACAAGCTTTACAGATGGACTACACTTTCCTAAAATTCTCCCAACAAACCGAAGTCGACCATTCGATTTCCCTGCCTCACATGCTCGTTCCATTTCATATCGATTTGCAATGTTACTCCCAGATTTTAAACAACATGACTGTGTCAATCACGACACTACTAATACTGCACCTGAACATTACATGTTTGCTTTTTCTATTCATCCGCATCAACTTACATTTTTCTACATTTAGAGCTAGCTGCCATCCATCACACAAACTAGAAATTTGGTCTAAATCATCTTGTATCCTCCTACAGTCACTCAATTTCCACACTTTCCCGTATACCACAGCATCATCAGCAAACAACTGCAGATTGCTACCACTCTGTCCTCCAGATCGCTAATGTATGCAGAAAATAAAAGCGGTCCCATCACACCTCCTAGGGCACACCTGACGATATCCTTGTCACTGATGAACACTCGCTGTCGAGGACAACATACTGGGTTCTATTACTCAAGAAGTCTTCAAGCCAGTCACGTATTTGGGAACCTATTCCATATGCTCGTACCATCATTAACAGTCAGCAATGGGGCACCGCGTCAAATGCTTGCCGGAAACCTAGAAATATGCAATCTGTCTGTTGTCCTTCATCCATAGTTCGCTGTATATCACGTGAGAAAATGGCAAGCTGGGTTTCGCATGAGCGATGCTTTCTAAAACCATGCTGATTCGTGGAAATAAGCTTTTCGGTCTCAAGAAAATTTATTATATTCTAACTGAGAATCTGTCCAAGCATTCTGCAGCAAACCAATGGTAGGGATACCGATGTCAGAGATAATTTTGTGGGTTTGTTCTTTTGCCTTTTTTATATCCAGGTGTCACATGCGCTTTTCTCCAGTCGCTTGGGGCTTTGTGCTTTGCGATGATTCGCGATAAATGCAAGCTAAGTAAGGGACCATTGCCGTAGAGCATTCTTAATAAAACCCAATTGGGATTCCGTCCGGATCTGACAACGTTTTTGTTTTCAGCTTTTTCAGTTGTTTCTCTGTGCCAGGGATACTTATTACTTTGTGTCCATAAGGGAGTCTGTTCGATGATCAGACGACGGTTTGCTTGTACGATTCTCTTGCGTGAGCGATTTCTTAAACGCGAAATTTAGAACGTCGGCTTTCATTTTGCTATCTTCCACTGCCACACCAGACTGGTCAACAAGCAACTGAATGGAAGCCTTAGACCTGCTTAGTGATTTTACGTAGGACCAGAATTTTCTTGGATTCTCTGTCAGATCTTTTGCTGAGGTATGGTAGTGGTAGTTTTATGGTTCGCACATAAATGTTTTCACAGACGCACGAATATCTTTGCTTGTCGTCACTTTTTCCTTTGAACCGAGAGCGCAACAGCCTCTGCTTTCTCAGCATTAACACAAATTATTTTTCTGACCAAAAGACCAGCTTGTTGCCTGAAAACTGTCAATTATGCTTTAGAAATTCTTACAAAATGTATTCCTTCTTATAATATGTGCACAGGAAATTTGTTTCAAGACTGTATCACAATGAACTCGACATGTCGAACATTATACGTATGGGTGGTTGTTGAAAATATTTGACCCAGAAATTTCGCAGGAGAAGGTATAATTTGCAGTGTTCATATTTTATTGTAATTACAAGATTTATAACATTCATTCATTTCCGTAAATTGCCTCAGACACAGCATAATAACCAGTCTGAATGCTTGGTTTTTAGAATCAAATTACTGTGAATATAGCTGCAGTGTCGAAGATCTCCACTTTTATTTAACTCTCATTCCTGCGAGGATTAATGTTATGTTTCACCAAAAACGTGCAATTGATTTGATACCTGTGTTGCAGATGCCAGGGATTGATGGAACTTAAATGTTTGCTGATTGGTTACCTTCTGACGGCACTGTTGCTCTGTAGTCCTATCGCATTTCACGGTTTTCTTAGGATTTTGCTGAATGATGACGTAACCGTTCATTTTATTTCCAACTCGTCCCAGACTGACGCTGAGAAACGACATGGGTCGCAGCAGGGGCCCCTGTATTGTTGAGCACATCATCGCGTTGCAACAGGGGAAACAGTAAAAATCAATAAAACCGATCTTTCTAGGGATATATTTCGCTATTTTAAAATAATCAAAGATCGTTTTGGAAATCATTCCGACGTAAAGATATGCGAATCGCTTACCTCCTTTATCCAGGTCAAAAGTCAATCTCCATTATAATACGAACGTCAGTTAACCGAACCTATAGAAAGAAAGAGTCTAGGTGTTAGCAAATGTTTCAGTCAAGGTTATGACGGAGTAGCCGATGACACTAACGTATAATATGGCGTACAAAAAAAGAGTTAAGTCACAATTTAACTTCCGTCTTTAAAAGTGATGTCGAGGATGTTCCGGCGTATCGACATGCGCCGGCACGAAGGTGAAGAACATAAAAGCAGAGAAGGCTGTGGGACGATGTCAGCCAATAGCACGCTGACTAGGACGTCGCCACGACAGGAGCGGCCTCTACAAGAAGAGAATATAAGCGCCGTTCCTGCCAACATCGGCCGCACCATACTAGACCGGCACTACGATAGCAGTTATTAGTGATCCATATCCATTGCTTACATGGAAATTATACACTCCTGGAAATTGAAATAAGAACACCGTGAATTCATTGTCCCAGGAAGGGGAAACTTTATTGACACATTCCTGGGGTCAGATACATCACATGATCACACTGACAGAACCACAGGCACAGACACAGGCAACAGAGCATGCACAATGTCGGCACTAGTACAGTGTATATCCACCTTTCGCAGCAATGCAGGCTGCTATTCTCCCATGGAGACGATCGTAGGGATGCTGGATGTAGTCCTGTGGAACGGCTTGCCATGCCATTTCCACCTGGCGCCTCAGTTGGACCAGCGTTCCTGCTGGACGTGCAGACCGCGTGAGACGACGCTTCATCCAGTCCCAAACATGCTCAATGGGGGACAGATCCGGAGATCTTGCTGGCCAGGGTAGTTGACTTACACCTTCTAGAGCACGTTGGGTGGCACGGGATACATGCGGACGTGCATTGTCCTGTTGGAACAGCAAGTTCCCTTGCCGGTCTAGGAATGGTAGAACGATGGGTTCGATGACGGTTTGGATGTACCGTGCACTATTCAGTGTCCCCTCGACGATCACCAGTGGTGTACGGCCAGTGTAGGAGATCGCTCCCCACACCATGATGCCGGGTGTTGGCCCTGTGTGCCTCGGTCGTATGCAGTCCTGATTGTGGCGCTCACCTGCACGGCGCCAAACACGCATACGACCATCATTGGCACCAAGGCAGAAGCGACTCTCATCGCTGAAGACGACACGTCTCCATTCGTCCCTCCATTCACGCCTGTTGCGACACCACTGGAGGCGGGCTGCATGATGTTGGGGCGTGAGCGGAAGACGGCCTAACGGTGTGCGGGACCGTAGCCCAGCTTCATGGAGACGGTTGCGAATGGTCCTCGCCGATACCCCAGGAGCAACAGTGTCCCTAATTTGCTGGGAAGTGGCGGTGCGGTCCCCTACGGCACTGCGTGGGATCCTACGGTCTTGGCGTGCATCCGTGCGTCGCTGCGGTCCGGTCCCAGGTCGACGGGCACGTGCACCTTCCGCCGACCACTGGCGACAACATCGATGTACTGTGGAGACTTCACGCCCCACGTGTTGAGCAATTCGGCGGTACGTCCACCCGGCCTCCCGCATGCCCACTATACGCCCTCGCTCAAAGTCCGTCAACTGCACATACGGTTCACGTCCACGCTGTCGCGGCATGCTACCAGTGTTAAAGACTGCGATGGAGCTCCGTATGCCACGGCAAACTGGCTGACACTGACGGCGGCGGTGCACAAATGCTGCGCAGCTAGCGCCATTCGACGGCCAACACCGCGGTTCCTGGTGTGTCCGCTGTGCCGTGCGTGTGATCATTGCTTGTACAGCCCTCTCGCAGTGTCCGGAGCAAGTATGGTGGGTCTGACACACCGGTGTCAATGTGTTCTTTTTTCCATTTCCAGGAGTGTATCTAGTGAAGGACTCTGACTGTTGTTATGTCGCCCATCGCTTGCGACACCTTCTTATAGATACAAAGTTAAGTATTGTCAATCTGCTTTATTGAAATAAAACTATTAGTGTGATTTGTACAGCTATCCGAGAAAGCACCATATTGTAGGCACCCTACAAGCGACTAGTGGGCAGGACACCACAGAGGATACTTGAATAGTCAAGATACAGCTATGTACTTCGAAACAGCTGAGAACATCTACAATTCTTTTGGCCACATTATGTCACAGTGATAGCATTTAAAAAATTTGTTCCGCGAGTACTTCTAACGTGACGCTAAAGACACTACATCTACATCTACATGACTAATTCGTAATTCACACTTAAGCTCCTGGCAGAGGGTTCATCGATCCACTTTCACACTATTTCTCTATCAGTGCATTCTTGGAGAGTGCACTTGGAAAATGAACAGTTAAATCTATCCGTGGTATCTATGACTTCTCTAATTTTATTACAGTGGTCAATTCTCCCTATCTAGCTGGCTGTCAACAGAATATTTTAAGTTTAGGAGGAGAAAACTGGTGATTGAAATTTCGCGAAAAGATCTCGCAACAACGAAAAACCTCTATGTTCTAATGATTGCCATGCCAACCTGCCTACCATATCTGTGACATTCTCTCCCCTATTTCGCGAGGGTACAAAACGACCCGTCTTTCTTTGAACTTCTTCGATGTCCTCCATCAATCTTATCTCGTGACGATGCCATACTACTTAGCAATACTCCAGCAGAGGACAGACAAGTGTAGTGTAGACAGTCTCTTTAGTGAATATGTTGCAAATTCTAAGTGTTCTGCTAATAAAACGCAGTCCTCGGTTCGCATTACACACACTATTAACTGTGTGATCGTTCGTAATTACACTATGTGATCAAAAATATCCGGACACCCCCAAAAACATACGTTCTTCATATTAGGTGCATTGTGCTTCCACCTACTGCCAGGTACTCCATATCAGCGACCTCAGTAGTCATTAGACATCGTGAGAGAGCAGAATGGGGCGCTCCGCTAAACTCACGGACTTCGAACGTGGTCATGTGATTGGGTGTCACTTATGTCATACGTCTGTACGCGAGATTCCCACACTTCTAAACATCTCTAGGTCCACTGTTTCCAAAGTGATAGTGATATGGAAACGTGAAGGGACACGTACAGCACAAAAGTGTACAGGCGGACCTCGCCTATTGACTGACAGACAGCTGACAGTTGAAGAGGGTCGTAATGTGTAATAGGCAGACATCTATCCAGACCATCACACGTGAATTTCAAACTGCATCAGGATCCAGAATGAGATTTTCACTCTGCAGCGGAGTGTGCGCTGATATGAAACTTCCTGGCAGATTAAAACTGTGTGCCGGACCGAGACTCGAACTCGGGACCTTTGCCTTTCGCGGGCAAGTGCTCTACCAAGTGGGAGAGCACTTGCCCGCGAGGTAGAGCACTTGCCCGCGAAAGGCAAAGGTCCCGAGTTCGAGTCTCGGTCCGGCACACGGTTTTAATCTGCCAGGAAGTTTCTGCATCAGGATCCACTGCAAATATTATGACGGTTAGGCGGGAGATGAGAAAACTTGGATTTCATGGTCGAGCGGCTGGTCATAAGCCCCACATCACGCCGCCAAATGCCAAACGACGCCTCGCTTGGTGTAAGGAGCGTAAACATTGAACGATTTAACAGTGCAAAAATGTTGGGTGGAGTGACAAATAACGGTACACAATGTGGCGATCCGATGGCAGGGTGTCGGTATGGCGAATGCCTGGTGAATGTCATCTGCCAGCGTGTGTAGTGCCAACAGTAAAAATCGGAGGCGGTGGTGTTACGGTGTGGTCGTATTTTTCATTGAGGGGGCTTGCGTAACACTATCACAGCACAGACCAACATTGATGTTTTAAGCACCTTCTTGCTTCTCACTGTTGAAGAGCAATTCGGGGATGACGATTGCATCTTTTAACACGATCGAGCAAATGTTCATAATGCACAGCCTGTGGCGGAGTGGTTACACGACAATAACATCCCTGAAATGGACTGGCCTGCTCAGAGTCCTGACTTGAATCGTATAGAACACCTCTGGGATGTTTTGGAACGCCGACTTCGTGCCAGGCCTCACCGACCGACATCGACACCTCTCCTCCGTGAATAATTGGCTGCCATTCCCCAAGAAATCTTCCAGCACCTGAATGAACGTATGCCTGCGAGAGTGGAGGCTAACATTGGGGCTAAGGGTGGGCCAACACCATACTGAATTCCAGCATTACCGATGGAGGGCGCCACGAAGTTGTAAGTCATTTTCAGCCAGGTGTCCGGATACTTTTGATCACATAGTGTATAATCCCTAGGTATTGTTGCAACCCAAGGAGTGGTCCGGAGAAACGCCCGGAGGCTTTAGAAACACAGCTGTATCTGTAACAACATTTATTCGCCAGGATGAGTGCACAGATTAATAAAACTGTCTTAATGTGTAGTACAGCAGACGAGCCCCATCATATGCCGTGAAGAAACACTGATCCGTCTCGTCAGCGAGCTGTGATGTCAGAGACCCAGGTCAGTGAGGCAGGGCCGTTGCGTTGTCGTGCAGGCAGCAGTGTGGAGATTGGCAGGCGCTGCCCACTCCAGACGTTCTATGGTACAGTTCGGCCCTACACCACAGCGGTCTTGTAGCCAGCCCGTCGCAGACGTAGTTGAGGATAGCCGATTGCGTAGGGCGTCAGTTGTCATGAAGGTTTGGTCCTGGTTACCCACGATGTGTTGACTAAGACTGCAGCAGAGTCAGCCAGGGGGCTTGTCAAGACACCATTCCTTCAGAGTGTGGAGATGACATCTCAGACGATATCCACGAAAGATCCTCAGAGGGAGTACGGCTGGCAGAACACCATTCTTCTCACTATCTGTGATATCCCAGGAGGCAGCAACGGCAGACCACGGCTGCGATTTGCAAGTTGGCTGCGTCTCGGTGTTTGCAATAAGGAACCAGGTAGCAGGCAGACCACCACTGATCAGCTTGTGTGGTTTCACTAAAAGTCAATAGATCGGCATTCTCTCGGGTTCTGGCGACACAGACAGAATGACGGAATGACTGAAAGTGTCCTTCAGTTCTGTTAAAGCCAGTGTCGCGGTAGCTGTGGGTGTATGAGCGAATTTGCCCTCTATTATTGGGCTCGTCGACGTTCCGTGCATTACTGTGATTACTTAATAATTATTCTGGACTGTCAAGGTCGAGTCTTTCTGCAACATTTGATTATTGCAGTGGAAGTCTGGCGCTTGAAGTTTCGGATTGTTACTTCATACAACGCTGTTATGTTGTACGAGTTTTGCAGCGTTTTCTCTTTCGTGTCCCTCGCTTGGAGGTTGTGTGGAAATGCTCCCCTGGCTCCCTGCCTTTCTCTACACCGGCGCTACGCCAAGTCGAAGTTCCGATTGGCACAATGGGCCCCAGCTGACTTCCTTAGCTCTGAGGTCTCTGGGCAAAACTTTTAAAATATTAGGCTTGCACACCGAGTTCATTCTCGGTTACAACAATATTTAGTTGAATTAAGACCCTTTATATTAGTGCGATTTATCGCGTGACCACTAAATTCCGGCACACTGGATTGGCAGATGCGATACCATCCGTACACTTAAAGAGAGTAACAAAAGGTCTTAAAAACATACGCTATCGTACACTATCTGATCAAAGGTGTCCGGATACTCCTAAGTAATGCAGGATTGAGCACTAGGTGCGACGAGAGACGGATCCGCTAGTATAAAATAAGGCGGGCTTCGTTTTGTTGTCAGCAGAGAAGCAGGAATGGCAGAATAGGTCAGTCAGGACAGCTCAGTGAATTCAAATGTGGGCTACTCACTATACGTCATCTGAGAGCTGGTCCTTCAAGGACATTTCTACTCTTCTAAAAGTGCCCAAGTCGGCTATGATTGTGAAATGGAAACGTGAAGAAATAACCACGACTAAACCGAAACATGCAGATCTCGTCTACTGATGGACAGGGACTAGCAACTGTCGTGGAGAGTGTAATGCGCCAAACCGCTTTTTTAGCCTGAAAAGAGCGCTTCATTGTTTGTATCGCCTCAATTTATTATCGATTTGTATGTGATAGAAGAATAAAGAGATCATGTTGTTTATATTGTTTTCATAAATTTTTGTGTTAAAATGTTGTAGGTATGTGACACTTGATGGTCGAGAAAAGCTGTGTCCTGTCAAGTCAGCAAACTTGCAACGCCCAGCTGATTGCTGAATCGCGGCGTGCGGCAAAGATAATATCTACGATGCAGCTGGCTACAACAATCTTTTGCCGGCAACTGCTAAGAAGAAACATTTATCGTTAAAGAAAGAATTAGCGTGACATGTTTGTTCGTGGCTTGTCCTTTGAGAATTACAGTAGTAGTATTCGAGTAGTATCTGAGTATCGTTCGAGTAGTGAGCCTGGAGAGAGATTCTCTCAAGAGTGTGATGAGAGCGGCTCCCACGTGCGATACATGAATTAGTTTGCAATGGGATAGAATTCAAAATTGTCCAAAGCAGTTCTAAGTAGTTTAGAGAGTTATTTTGAGAAGATTTTCGGCTTGTGTAGATAATGATTATTTCGCCGAATTTTGGTAGAGTATAGACTCACCAGGTACAGAAAAAGCTCCGATTCATTAAAGTGTAAGATTAGTTTCTCCTGGTTGTGATTAATGGTGCGCTGTGCTGTTTAAGAGCCACGTGATGGTATGCAAACCGTATTTCAATATTTTTGAGAGATTTTCCGTTGGATGGTGTATGTGCAGAGACGTGTTCACACTTAGTAGTTTAGTTGTTTTATGGTCGAGGATTAAAGCACTGAGAAGCACTGAGAAGTAGCGATATTTGGGTTAGGATTGATTGTGTGACTTCGGCGTGAGCGTCGCAATACGGTATATCCAGGAAATCTTGTTGGATGCACTGAACGTGTAGTCTATATTAAAGAGAACGGTCGTCCTACGCAATAGTTATTCATTGAGAAACAATCGGAAGTTTATTGAGAATGTGATAGCTTTTCCCTTTGGCCCTAAACGACAAATAAAGAACCATTTGAAAGAGAACACGCTAATTCTCTCTGGAAGAGATCATCGAGTGCTGCGTTTTGAATTTTTAAATATTGGTTGGTCGCGAAAGTCAACGCCTGAAGTGGTTGAGCTTTGTGTGATTATTTGGAGTTGATATAGCTGAAAAGTGGCGGTGACACTCAGGTTTTTTGTATTATTTTTTCAATTACATTTCCGCTTAGTGGGGTTTGCATAGATAACCAGCACTCGAGAAAAGTAAAACGCTGATTTGTACCTGTAGTTGATTTAACTGCAGGAAATGAAGACAACAGTTTTAAACTGAAAAATTCAGTACCCAACTTCTCCTTTTATCCCCAAACTATTACAAGAAAAACATAATCAAAGGCTATTCAAAAGAAGACTAATAACTGGAATATATCTTTTCAGAATAAAGTAAATCCAAAGGCCAATGAAGTAAAAGACTGGATAATTGGTAAAAACATAGTTAAAAGAAATTACTGAAAAGGAATAGTATATTTCAGTGTGTGGCGACGTCATTTATCCACTGCGCCAAAAACAGCGGGTGAAAGCTGCAGCTGATAGATATTTATCTTTGCCGTAGTCGGCTTGGTTACGAGTTGTTTATTCTTGTTAAGTTTTTGATCTGTGCTGGGAAAGTAAAATGTTTTCTCATCTCATGAAAAAGCTGTTACTTCATAGAATATAAAGGCTCCCGTAATGGTGACCCCGAAAAATCGTAGCAGATGCATAAAGAAAATATATATACCGACGAGAATAATGAATTCAGAGACAAAAGCATGGGGCAGTGGAATCAAGATTGAAGACTACAGTCTGTTCGACTAAGGATCGCGGTCCACGCTCTTTGATTCGCCACAAAACGGAACGACAGATGTTAACGCAAAAGATGGGAGTACCTACGCGCGACACGGAAATGTTAAGGTTTCCGCGTTCTGGCCGACGCGCCCCCAGCTTTGGTTTACACAGGCTGAATGCATATTTCGGCAGCCTGGGGTGTCTAACAACATTGAAAAATTTAATATAGTGATTTAGCATCTAATTTAGAAGTGATAGAGCAAGTAGAAGAAACCTTGTCGCAACAAAATTACTTTGTGCTAAAGGAAGCTCTCATACAGCATTATACGTTGTCACCAGATTTGCGACTACAAAAAATTTTCGCATACGAAGATTTGGGCGACAAGACTCCGTCACAAGTACTCAAAGCCTTACGTACATTCGTCGGCCCGGAACTCCTACCTGCAGAGTCTTTACGTCTAATATGGCTTCGTAAACTTCCTGCCAACATCCGTGCCGTCATTGCAGCAGAAACAGACTTACCATTGCAAGTCTTAGCAAAAAAGGCAGACACCATCGCAAACACCTTAACCGAAGTTTCTGCGTGTTCCGAAATCAACTACAGCCAGGATAGAGGTCCAAGAACGTGTAGTGTGACGGAATCTGACGTCAGTGAGCCAAGAACATGCAATAATACTTCCCAACAGCAGTGCTCATCGACCGAACCCACCATACAGCAACTGGCAGCACAAGTGGCAAAACTCAACGTGCAAGTAACTTCACACCACCAGCAGCTACGAAGTCGCAGTTGGAAAAGACGAAGAAATGCTATCCAACAGGATTTGACAGATCAGTGGTGCTGGTACCACAGACGCTTCGGTAACACTGCTCGTCAATGTATTCAACCCTGCAGCTACCCAAACTTAAAAGGCGGGCGTTAAAGGGCGCTAACGTTCGTCAACAACAACATAGGCGCCCGAGTCATAGCGTGATTCAAAGAGGTGAAAACGCCACGGTATCTGCAGTCAACCAATCACACCGATTGTTCGTGTTGGACCTCTCTTCAGGTGAGAAGTTTCTGATTGACACAGGTTCAGAAGTCAGTGTTTATCCAAGAAAGAGAGGTGATATACTCACGACAACAACGCAACATGTGCTGACTGCGGCAAACAATTCCAGAATATCTACCTATGGTGAGAAACAGTTGGCATTACATCTGAATTCCAACTTCCATCCAAAATGGACTTTTGTGGTTGCTGATGTGCCGAGTCCTATAATTGGAGCGGACTTTTTACGGAACTACCGACTTATGCCCGACCTGGTTAACCGTCGTTTGGTGACAGTTCCCACAGAAGGGATATTGCCTACTGCGTCTTCCGCGTCGGTTCAAGTGCAGTGCGATGTGCCCGTGTCTTTCCGCACAAAGATTTCCGGCTCCTCTACCGCGTCATCCGCGTCGGGATATTGTTATACGATTTCGTACCCGCAACTAAGCGGCGCGCACACGTGTGTGTCACGCAAGAAGACACCCGACAGTCGTAACGATTCGTATACTATAGGCAATATCAGAGCACTGTCGGAGGAATCACTTTTTCGTAAACTGCTTCAAGACTTTCCAGCACTTACCGAACCCGTCAACGCAACCAGGAAATGCAGACACAATACTCAACACCACATCAGCACGACACAAGGTCAACCCGTTGCCTTCCGCCCGCGGCGTCTGCCTCCAGAGAAGCTGCTCGTGGCGCGAACTGAATTCGACAGACTTCTAAAAACAGGTATTGTAAGTAGGTCTGATAGTTCATGGGCATCTCCAATTCGCATGGTCCGTAAAAAAGACAATTCATGGAGAGTATGTGGAGACTACAGGGCGCTCAATGCCCGCACAATTCCCGACCGCTACCCAGTACCCAATGTGACTGATTTTAACAGTACGATTAGCAATGCTAAAATATTTAGTGTGATTGATTGCGCCAAAGCATTTTTTCAGATTCCCATGGCTCCATCTGACATTAAAAAAACAGCAGTTATCACACCATTCGGTTTGTTTGAGTACAATTTTATGCCATTTGGCCTCAGAAACGTTGCCCAAACATGGCAAAGATTCATGCATGAGGTGATTCGAGAATTACCATTCGTATTTTGTTATATGGACGACATTTTAGTATTCTCTGGTTCTGTATATCAGCATGTCGAACATCTGCGGCAGCTTTTCCGCCGTCTGACAGAGTATGGCATAATTATTAACGAAACAAAGTGCACGTTTGGATAACGCGAGGTTCCTGGGATATTTGGTTTCAGCAGCAGGCCTATCACCTTTGCCTGAGCGGGTTGAAGCAGTACAACAGATGCCCCTTCCCACAACTTACAAAGGACTTCACAGATTTTTAGGCATGCTCAACTATTACAGACGTCACTTACCTAAATTAGCTGCCGCCAGAGAGCCACTCACAACGTTACTTGCGGGTAAAAATACAACAGGAAATCGAAAAATTCCGTGGAGTCCAGATGCTGAAGCAGCTTTCCATGACTTAAAGAAATGTCTTTCTCGGGCAACACTACTGGGACATCCAAGATTGAGCGCTCCTTTAGCGCTCATGGTTGATGCGAGCCAAACAGCAGTGGTTGCAGCGCTACAGCAAGAAGTTGATGGCAGATGGCAGCCGCTCGCATTTTTCTCTAAAAACCTGACTCGACAGCAGCAAAAATGGAGTGCTATTGAGCGTGAGTTGCTTGCTATTTACTTAGCCATAAAGCATTTTCGCACGTCTGTCGAAGGGAGGCACTTTGCAATTTTTACCGATCACAAGCCGTTAGTAGCTATATTTCAACGAGACACAGAGCGCAATTCACCACGTCAGTGCAGGCAAGTCGAGTACATTGTACAGTTCACAACTGACGTGCGTCACATTTCAGGAAAAGACAACCTGGTCGCAGATTGCCTGTCTAGGAATTGTGCCAGTTTAAATTCAATTCGTTGGACCGAGTTAGCGTCTAAACAACGAGAAGATCCTTTCTTGCGCCGTCTAATAGAGGAACAGAGAACTGCGCTGCAGCTCAGACGCGTGTCTGTCCCAAATGTTCCAGACGGAATTTGGTGTGATGTAGCAAAAGGAAAGGAGCCACCTTACATACCAGAACAATATCGTCGCGAGATTTATAGTGCTCTACATAACCTATCACATCCAGGAGTACGAGCTACAGCCAAGTTAGTTTCCTCCAAAGTAGTGTGGCCTGGAATACAAAAAGATTGTCGTGCATGGGCGCGTGCATGCCTAACATGCCAGCGGAATAAAATCAGCAGACATGTCTTTGCACCTATTGCTGACTTCCCGACGCCATCTGCAAGATTTTCACATATACATGTGGACATTGTGAGCCCGCTATCATGCTCTTCAGAACAACGCTATCTGCTCACAATCATTGATCGTTTTACCAGGAGGCCAGAATTAGCTGTAATACAAGACATATCTGCGGAGTCGGTTGCAAAAGCACTGTTGCATTCATGGTTCTCCAGGTCTGGCGTTCCGCAAAACATAACAACAGATCGCGGAAGGCAGTTTGAAAGCCAACTTTTCAATGAACTTTTACTACTGTGCGGTTGCAACCACCTACGCACCACAAGCTATCATCCATCTAGTAGTGGAATGGTGGAACGACTACACCGCACGCTCAAAGCTGCATTAATGTGTAGTTCCACTTCATGGCCTGAAGCACTACCGCTGGTCCTACTCGGATTGAGAACGGCCGTGAAGGAGGACTTACAATGCTCTTCCGAAGAATTGGTTTATGGCGAGCAATTGAGGGTTCCTGGAGAATTTATCGTTCCAGCATCTACACAGCCGTTCGCCCCTGAGCTATGCACACAGTTCGCGAGACAACTCAGCGTTAGAATGAGAAACATCAAACCCACTAACCCTGTCAGACATGGAGACCGGAGAGTGTTTGTACATAAAGACCTGCAAGCAACGTCCCACGTGTGGCTTAGGGATGATACGGTGCGCCCGCCGCTTGTTTCGCCTTACTCTGGACCATACAGGGTAATCACAAGAGGAAGCCACAGCTTCAAAATCAATAAGAAGAGACAGTCTCAATTGAGCGGCTTAAACCTGCTTACACCGAAGTCTGCAGTCTGGAAGAAAATTTTTGCAGGGAATGTCATACCAGAAAGGTATAATGTGTCACCGACAAATCAATTTTTCTTCTAACCTTCGACCCACTGAAATAAATGATCACGAATGGTCATGCCAATACCCAAGTGAGTCACTCATATCTCAGTCATACTACTTGAGCCATCAGTTTAATTCATTTGCAAAGTTGGACATTCCCTTCAATAGTTTCATCATATTTACAATATTAAAAATGAACTCAAGCTTTACTTATTTCATTCACACTTGTCAAACATAACAATAGTAGGCTGACTGAATGCACATTCACGCGTGTTTACCTTACAAATTCTTTCTCTCTGGTTTTAGCAGCATTCTCCCTTCCAGTCTGCTGATGACTCATCGATTACCAGATTCACACAAATTACGTTGTATCAAAACAGCAATAAGCGTATTCACACGTTAAATGAATGGAGAGGTAGTTGCTACCATAAATATGGAAGTGAAATATATAGTTGCACAAATTGGTTGCTGGAACATATATCTTTCTAAAAACCCCTGATCAATCGAAATAACATGGAATACCCCACATTAACTAAATAATGTGTAAAACAAAACTCAAAGCGACCAAAATATTATCTAACAAAATTCATGTACATGTGTCCCTTTGGGTTCAGAATGACCTTTATTTAAATTCATATGAATACATAGATACCTTATGGTGTATCCAAGGTACTCAGTAACACACTGAATCTCCTTGTATCCTTTTACAGGTAACAACAAATTGAGTAACTCCACATCACACTGTTAACACGAAAAACACAACCAGACATTCAAATATCAAACGTGGACTTTACAAAATTCCTTTTTCTTAAAAACTATATAATGCCTTGATATACGAAAAGAAAGAGTACACAATTCTTACCACTAACTAACATTGGTTCTAATTAATGCGTAGCACCTGTATAGTATTGTCAAAAAATGACACAAACATTCATTCAAGGACACTGACATTAAACGCTCCAAAGACTAAGAAAATCAGGTCGCAAACGACCAGTCCGTGACGGACACATTTTCTATCTCGTTCCAGTGACATGACGGGACTAGCAGCAGTACAGAGTTCATTAAAGGTCTTTTATCTGGAGATTAAATGCATCATGGGTTCATGTCGCTATTTTTTCCGACAACAACTGGTTTATGATATCGTGAGCAAAATAAGACACCTACTGCGACTGCTTGCTGCTGGCCAAGAGCCAGAACAGTTCGTACAGAGACAAGTAGTTTAACGGCATGTACAACTTGCTGTTCATACGAGCAAGGCAAGGTTCATACGTAGCAAGGTATACGACTAAGGTCCCCGTGATAAGAAAGAAAGAGATGTCGAGTACAGTACAGAGACATTATACTCAGTATATGAACAGATATTGATTCTCTCCTGGAGAAAATGGGTTGGCATTATCCGTGCATTACCGTTTTGCATGGTAAGCGGCACAAGGAGGAAAAAGATAATCCAGGTTTAAGTAGTACCGATTTGTTTGTTATGAACTATTCTTTATTGTTATTCTCACAAGGAGAAACTTGATAAGCCTCGGATAGCCATTGAAATGAAAGGTAGGTGTTGAGTGTCGAAATGACAGATGTATCAGGCCTGCCCTCTGGGATTTCATGAATCAGGAATGGGACATCATTATCTACATCGCCTCTGCAATGGTCTCTGTTCCAGCTGCTTCAGGTCGTCCATCTGTCAAACAGACTCCTGCCACCAGCTGAGGTAACAGACGCCGGAGACTCTTGGCACGGCCTCAACGTTACCTGAGGTGGCCATAATTGGAAGCCCACCTCACCCTGCCACTACCTACGTCTAACCAGGTAGCATGGTGCAGCACCGAGTTTGCCCTCGTGCTGAAACGTCGCGTGTAAGTAGCAGGCCTGACCATCAGTCAAATCCACTTCTCCCGGGGCAGCCAGCTGGTTACTCCGGGCCGATTATTGATTAACGAATAAACTTAACCAGCAGATCTTCGCCATTCATCTGCCTACGTTATTCCAAACTATGGCTTGTCAGGCAATCATCCCTAACTTTGTGAACCAAACTGATAATGACTTTGTTGTATACACTACGCTTCCTTCATTTGTCATGTTCTTTCTGTCAACGTGACATACCCGTTCATAATTAGTGGTTAGTGTTCCTTAATTTATAACATACATATATATGCTTATTCTCCTATCACTTGATCATCGCATAACATCATTCAAGGTAAATAAAGGCAAGTGAGAAAATTCAAATTATAACTCGAATTATTACTACCATGAATGTACATACGCGTGTTCTAACCACCAAGACATACACTCAAACCAATAAATGCTATACGTTCCATTTTCAGTTATTCATAAACCCGCTAGTTAAAATTCAAAATATTAATAAAATTATAGGTCCACCACCTGAAATAGTCCCTTCCTTCACTTGTTCTCCCTTCATAATGTAATCATACTGAATATCATCTCACTATGCGCTGCTTCTTTCACAAATATTGTAATATGTCCCGCAAGTCAGGTTAAATTATTTTGTCTGGATAGATTGTGAAACTGCTCACTGATGGAACATACTATAAGAGATGCAGTGGCAGAGGAAATATTTGGAATATTTTTAAAATAAGATTTGGTGCTTTACAATTTTCCACTGTCCCTTGTTCTGTATGTATTGCAGTTCCTTTCGACGTTGTATTGAGGAGACGAGAAGAATTCCTGTTGATGATAATAAATTGAGTGTTGTGTGACTGTGTGAAATTGCACTAGAAAGCAATGAAATATTTCGCGCTGCACAACAATTCAAATCGGACTTCAAAGTTACGGCAAATCAGATTGCAGCTCTAAAAGAAATGAAGTAATTAATCACGTAATAGTACACAGATGCGTGTAGCCATCACATCACCGAACATTTGCTACACAGCGGAAAAATGGGTCTGAAACATAAATTGCGATCACACCATCTACCATGGACACGGACAGGTAAATGAAACGAATAGCTCTGCCAAAATTTTGATAATTATTAGCATTTTACTTAAGAGTAACAACAGAAATGTTTTACAGTTATGATAGCCACTGAGAAAAAGACGAATCTGAAGGACTTCTACACTTGTCATTAAAAAAAAAATTATACAGTTTTGTTATATCGCCAAGTTGAATGGCGATGACGGGGGTTACATTATCTTGGAGTAGCCATTCAAAGTGCCATTAATGGGTTGTTTCAAATGACACAGAGTATTTATATTGTAATGAGTGCAATGAATTATACATTATATAACTTAGCAAATAATTAATAATCGTGTTTAGTTAAAGTTTTATCTTTTGTGTAAATACAAAATACAATTTCTTTTTATTAATCATTCAGTTAAATAAAGTTGTCAGTTCATGTCCGTTTAACGATTTATGAATAAAGTTCATATTAAACATAAGACGTAAAACAATACATGAATCATAGCCTACAGTTGACAGTTACGAATATTTTTTTTGTCACACCATTGCCGCATTTCTGTACTGTGCAGTCTATAATGTTCAAAATAATATTTTACTGGTTATATGCACTTTCCACAGTTGGTTGGTATCGTTTGTGCCTTTCACATGCTAGGTTTGTGGTGTGTTAGTAACAAGTGTATTGTATTTCTTTTAGGTATGCTCAGTAATGTTCTACTTACTGTGGTGAAGGATGTCAGAATCAGATTCATTTTGCAGAGGATGACGAAATGGTAGTCGGTACCAAAGAAATGGAACAGATGATGTCACTTGACTGTGTTAAGGTCCAACTTGGAAGCCAGTCTCCGGACTGAAGGTCACCAGCTGGAACACTATGCAGAAACCATCCGACATCTCGAGGTCACCTCAGTCAGGTCATCAGTTTTGGCATGCATGAAACAATCATACCATAGAATTATTGTCATGGGGAGCATGACCCACACAAGACGTAGTAAGCAGGAGGTAGTTCAAATATATATCTACACACACATTTATTATTTACAAAATGGGCCTGTACTAAATGTGGGACGTACTTAAGCTTATTGTAATTTGAGCATGACTTCTTCGTTTTGTATTGTTACATTGGTTACAGATGAATTCAGTCGCTTTGCGCACGAGGTCCTGGGTGCAATTCCCAGCATGACCAGGGATTTTCCCTGCCTCGAGACGACTGGGTGTTGTCTCCTCAGAGTATGGGACTTCATCATCATCAGATTAGAACTTCATTAAGACTAAGCATGCACAATTTGAGCGTCCTTGATAAATTGTCTTGTGAGATTTGATTCAAAATTTAAGTCAATAGTGATGGCGCATCACATGGGCAATGAGGAGAAGAGATAGCAGCAGTAGGAAGGAAGGAATGAGATATTAGCAGTAAGAGAGAGCAAGTGGACGACAATACAATGAGAGGCGACTGTAGTAGTAAAATGAACGAAGGGGCTCTAGGTGTGACACAGGAAGCAGTGACAGACAGACAGAAAGAGATTGTGACAATGAGTTGGGCTGAATGAGTGAGTGGGTGCGTAGAGCGATTGACACCGATGTACTAGTGGGTATGAGTGAGGTACAGATAACGGAGCTTGAAGGAGTTTGAGATGAGCTCCATGTTTTAAAAAATCTTTTAAATAAACAAGAACATATTCGAATTTTTTGTGCTCCGATATGAACATTTTTTCCCATTAATGTTTTGGCACATTCAAAGAAATGTTTTGGCACATTCAAAGAAATAATGTAACAAAGTTTGGCAACGTGCCTTAAAGCACAATATTACCCTTTTAAGTTTCAATGTAAACCACTAACAAGAATTAATACTGCACCTATGGCCTTGCAGTCTGAGAATACGGACGCAGTGGCTGCATTTGACACTTAGGAACGATGCGTCAGAAATAAAGATGGAAGATTAGGGTTTAACAGCCTGTCGACGGCCAAGTCATTTGGGATGGAGCACATATTCGAGTACGGGAAGATTGGGATGGAAACTGAGTATATGAGTATATCCTTTTCTAAGGAGCCACCCCAGCATTCTCTCAATCGATTACGGGGGGGGGGGGGGGGGGGGTAGAGGGACCGAATGAATATGAGGAGGTGACTATGAAAGCCACACTGGTGGAGCTGTCCGCGAATATTGTGTCTCCAAGTAGTGTCATACGTCTTACTGACGTCAAAAATATCCTTACACAATGCTGTTTACTTAGGAAAGCCTGCTGGATAGCCACCTCAAGCAGGATTAGGTTGTCGACAATATATCGATGTCTCCTGAAGCCATACTGAGAACGGCGACTGAGCTGCCTGTTCACTAACAATAGTAACATGCGGCAATATCATTTTTGAAATTTTTTATACTTATGATACTCAAATATTAATCTACAAAATAATTCGATACAACTCTCAAAAATTCTCGAGCAAATCGACTTTGAAGTTTTTGGTCGTCTTTAATATGCAGAACCAAGGCCAATTTTTCTCTCAAGGTTGTTTTGCTATGTGATAGAATGCTCGCCTACCATGTGTTCATATGTGTGATTCACAGCCCTGTGAAAATTTTAAACGAATGTGCACACTTCATGAAAATTTCCATGAAGTGTACAATACACAAAGATGAAAAAGAATTTAATTTGTAAGTTTTTCAATTCAAACGATCTTTTATGAAAAATTAGTAATTAAGAATTTATATTTGCAATGAATACAATTTTTTGTGTGCTCTATGTAACCTGGGCACTGACAAAACTGGGTGAAGAGCTAATAGGATGTTTTGAACAAAAGGTCTTACACAAAATCTATGGGGCGACAAATGGAGCATGGCACAGACGATATAATTTTCAACTTTAAATAAAAATCTTGAAATTCATTAAAATAAATCGCCTGAAATGGGTCACGTTTTTCGCATAGAACATGAAAATCCAAGAAAAACAGCATCGCTGCAAAACCCAGTGAAGTGAAGAAGCAGGGGAAGACCAATACTTCGATACTTGGATTACAGACAAGAAGATTTAAAAATTATTGGCGTCAGAGGATGGAGACACAAGATGCTGGACAGCGACGAATGGAATGATGACATAGAGCAGGGCAAGCCTCATCAAGGACTGTAGAAATGAAAAAAGAAAAGAAAATTTTTTTCCATCTATGAGCTTTCATATACCACTGTGATGTCATACTTCTGAAGTCTCAGTGTTCGTCTCGCCTTACAGCCTTTTATGGTTGTATAATGGTTCGTATCTAACTTGGAGAGTACTCTTGAAGCATATGCTATCACCCTTCCAGCACCTTACTCACCTTCTCATCACACAATGCTACAATTGGAGAAAATGTTAATGTCGCCTTACGGGTATAGAAAGATCTTTCTTGCATCTTGCTTCAGGAACATTTGGCATTGTGGAAAAACTTCGCACATCACGAATGTTTTAAGGAGTCTGAAAATGTGTGACAGCTCTTATTTTCTCTGGACTGGCATGGACGCCATTACCATTCACAAGACGTCCAAAATTTTTATTTTTTGGGCGATGAAGAGGCACTTCTTTTGATTCAGGTAGAGGACTGCAGTTTGAACACATTTCAGCATGCTGTTGAGTGATTAAGGTGTTCTTCAAATGTCTTTGAAAAAACAACAACATTATCCAGATGGCAAAGACACATACCCCATTCAAGGTGGCTGGGGTGTTACACAGTCCAAATGGCGTAATTTTTAACTCCACAGCCCTTCAAGAGTTATCGAGGCAATCTTTTCCTGGATAGATTGTCAACTTCAATTTGCCAGTAGCCTGTTCTATGTCCATAGTTGAGAAAAAATTCCCCTGTCTAGCAGTTTCAGGTGTTCTCAATGATTGGTACTGGATAGACACCTTTCTACACCATTTGGCTCTGTCGTCTATCGCCATGTGCCTTCCTTTTTCTTGACAAGGACCTCAGGAGAGGGCATAGGACTCTCTGAAGGTTCAGTTATGTTATCTTGCAGAATCTTCTCCATTTCCTCCTGGGTTATCTGTTGTTCAGCTGGCAACATTCTACATGACCATTGGCTAATAGGTGGATGATTCCAAGTGTTGATATGGGTTTTATAGCTTGCAGTATAGATGTGTGGTTCAAAGAGCACAAGGATGAGTTTAATGTACTTCCCTGGCCACCAGACTCCCTGGATTTAAAACCAATCGAGAATCCGTGTGACCATCTTGATCAAGCTACGCGTGTCATGGATCATCAACCAAGAGACTTGGTGCAGATGGCCGCAGCACTAGGGTTGGCGTGGCTCTGCATCACTGTTGGTATCTTTCACAACATTATTGACTCTCTTCCTGTGTGTCCTGCAATAGTCTGCACCGCAAAAGGTGATTATTCGAATATTCTAGAATATTCAAATAATACAAACATCTAAAAGTCAGACTGCAGAAAGTGCAAAATGGCTAAACTGGAATGGCTACAGGACAAATGTAAGGATATTTGACTAGAGGAAAGATAGATACCGCCTACAGGAAAATTAAGAGCCCTTTGAAGAATAGAAAAGCAGATTTATGAATATCGAGATGTCAGATGGAAAACCAGTCCTAAGCATAAAAGGGAAAACTAAAAGAGGGAAGGAGTATACCGCAATATAATTCTACGTCTCCCAAAGCAGACTATATGGCTGCACAAACATTACCCATTCCTTCTTCTGACCTCTGTTTGTATATTACTCGATCGGATACACCAACGCTCCATTAACATGCTTCCATGTACTGTTACATCGCTGGGTATAATCGACAACTTCAGCTACCGTCAATGAAAGGTGAAACTTACAATCAAGCTCGATATCTCTGTTAAGGACAACATATTATTTAAAACATTTGGAACCTCTAGATACGAAGGCGTGTCATTATGTTCATCCAGCGCCTATGCTGACGGAAAAAAATCGCAGCTCTAAGAAGAAGTTGCGCGACATAAACAGAAGATGTTAGACGTCTTCCTGCATGTAAAGATGAAGTCTATTCGGATTTTTTGCCAGTCGTATAAGAGTGGCGCTAGTAGCACCACTATGAGGATGCAAATCAGATTTGCCTTAAAAACATGCTCTAGCAGAAAGACTTGGGATGAATGTAGCCATTGTACTTCATTGCTAACAGCGGTGGTCACGGGAATGTTCACTCGCAAGAAGATCGGACTCCGGACAGCCAAGTGGTACTTTCGAGAGGGAGTACCATCGTGGTCGGCGTATGGCTCTGGCGCGTCGTATTGCATGTGCAGCAGGAATGTGAGCAGCAGTTGGTATCACAATGAGACAACAAACTGTTATAAATCGGTTATTTCAAGGACAGATCCGAGCCAGATGCTCTGTAGCTTGCATTCCAGTCACCCCAAACCACTGCTGTTTGCAACTTGAGTGGTGTCAAGCGGGAACTCATTGGAGGGCAAGGAGGAGGTCTGTTGTGTTTTATGATTAAAGCTGGTTCTGCCTCAGTGCCAATGATGGCCGTGTATTGGTTAGAAGGAGGGCAGATGAGGCCCTGCAACCAACGTGGCTGGGCCCTACAACTGTAGTTGTAGTTTGGGATGCGATTTCGTACAACAGTAGGAGGACTCCCGTGGTTATCCCACACAACCTGACCGCAACATTGTACGTCAGTCTAGTGATTCGACCTATTGTGCTGCCATTCATGAACAGCGTGCCAGAGGGTGTTGCCCAGGAGGATAACGCTCGCCCACATATCGCTGTTGAAACCTACCACTGTCTACAGACTGGCGACATGTTGGCTTCACCTACTCGATCATCAGATATTTCTCCAATCGAGCACTTATGGGAGATCAACGTATGAGAACTACAGCGTTATCCACAAACAGCATTAACCGTCCCCGTACTGACAGACCAAGTGCAACAGACGTGGAACTATATCACAAAAACTGTCGTCCAGCACTTATACAACACGAATGTGTTACCTAGAGAAATGTATTCTCGAAATTTCGTTACTGTACATCAATTATTTTTTGGTGCTGCGGTTTTTTTGCTGTCAGTGTGTTGCCTTGCACTGTACTGCAATTTTATACGGTTGCACATCTCCATACTTATTGCTATCTAACAGCGAATACTGCGTCTGTCTTCTCTACACAACGTAAAAAGAAATGATAATAAGCGTAGAATCAATTATAGTGGGAATTTTATTCTTTCATATCTTGTTATAAAAATATTGCAAGTCACTTCCTATCCCGCCGCAGCTCTTGTAATATGACCAGTGAATGTACAAATAACAATCTATCTTGACAACATAATTTAACTGACTTACAGGATATATTTACAAGGAACGGTCTGTTAATATGATCACATATATTGTTATAGCGCTGGGTAAAATTCACAATTTTAGATGTTGCCAATGAAAGGTCGAACTTACAGTCACAGAACGGTTGTTAAGGTTAGCAAATAATTTAGAAAATTTTTAACCTGTAGGTAATGCAAGAGGAGACGTCGTGTTATCCTGCAGTGTTGTTTATTAACGTCGATATTTCAAACAGGCAATGTTTTGTTAAGAATTGTGTAGCTTTCAACCTTGGACAGAGATGTATTCGGGGGTCTTTCCCCTCGTTCAGAAGGATGAAAGGAGGAAGGGAGATTAGAGTTTAATGTCCATTCCAAAACGAGGTCATTAGAGACGGTCCTGAATCAGTAGCGTATCATTTGGTATTGATCTTGCACCCACCCACACACGCAGACGAATTGCGTGATATTATATTTCGTCCAATCTCATTAGGTTGGTGTTGTAGATTGAGCCGTTACTGTAAGCCTTTATGAAATGGTGAGAAAGTTTTCGAAAAACAACTTTCTTCTTTTCTTTCTGAGACAAATATTCTGCGTCATTACTCAGTGAAACCTTTTCAAGTGGATATCCTTATTTAAAGTCTCCATTGTTGAGTGGATGTTATTACTCCCTGACAGTACATTTTGTAGCGTGTCTTTTTTATAAGGAACTGGAAACAGCAATGTTCTTCCCAGCAGCCACGAAATAAAAAAAAAAAAATAGGCAGAAAGTCTTCTAACAACTATTCCACCTCAATGTACCTACAACATTGACATATTATTTAAACATCAAGGGTCATACTTTGTACGGTGGCTACAAGATGGCGAACATGTTTCTACTTAAGCCTGCGTCACTCTTCAACATTGGCTCTCCTGAGGATACCTAGTGTGTGAGGATTTATGTCAGCAGTTATCGCAGAACATTTCATTCTCTTGATTACTGCCTACTGGAGGAAGGTGTTCAAGGAGTGGGCACAGTGAGATCATGCGTGCGTTCTTGTCTCAAAAGATGAACCCAGTTCCGAAATGTCAAGGTAGAGCTGAGCGATAGATGGGAGGATCCTGTCCGGATACTGCACAACCATCAAATACCGTCAATAGAGGTGGGAGGCGTCGAACATCTGCGCATGGTACCAGATCAAAATAAGACTGACTCACCTCCTGGCTGAAACTGTGGGTGTGCATGCCCGAAACACCCATTGTTACCTGGCTGCCTCCACTCTATTCTATGACGATCTTAAGGCGTCATGCAAACCCTGCAGTTGTCAGTGTAGAGAACCCTACGTCAATGATCTACAGTCCTTTCCAGTTGTTCCCTTGCTCACCTTCTCCATGCATCACGGTGGTAGAGATTTGGTACTGTTGTTCGTAACAGACGCCTAGAGATCAAACTGATCACGTGGAGAGGGTTGCACACCGCTTCGATTGACACAGCCCCCACCCCTTCCCCGCCCCCACCAGTTGCTTCCTAAGAGAAGGGGGCAAAGTGCTGCAGCATTCTACTCGAGATACCTACGAGCTATTGTTTGCGTTACGTGGTTATCAGCTGGTGTTACTGAACTCCATCATGAGCCATATCTTAAATGTCTTAGGTCTGATGATGAGTGTTGAATAACGATGCTGTGATAACGTCCCCCCGCTGGCAACCTTTCTCTCCTCACTGTGACAGTGTGCGTAGGGGTAAAGCTTTATAAGACCCTCCGAGGGATGATCATAGAAAGATATTTAACACAAACGCACTATTCTCTTCACCGATGGAAACACGACGTCTTTTTCTGATCTACACTGTTTACGTTTACCTCCATTACACGTATGCTTCTACAATGCGATGTCCTGTTGTCAAACGAATACTGAGAAAGAGGCATCTGGTCGATACATAACACAAAATGTGTAAGTAATGAGGGACATGGAACACGTTTATGAACTGCTGATAATAATAAGAATACGAGAATGAAAATTGTTAATAACTATGCCGGATTACCTTAATGCTATAGTACATCAGTGATTCACCACAACTGTCAAGTTATTAACAAGGAAATTTCGTACCATTTGTCTTATGTTTCAGCAATTAATTTGTAGTTTACAATCAATTCTCTGCTCTGTGAACAACCACAGATTCTTAGTATTTATGAAGTATTGGTTGGTGTATAAGTTTTTACTGCTTTTCCATAAGTTTAATAAAATGAAATTATATACATAAAAGAAACTTTAGTCATCAATAATATATTCCCCTTCACTATTTACAACAGTCTGCCAACGCTGGGGAAACTTTTAGTTTCCGCAACTATATAAATCACTTGGTTTCGAGGGGAATAACTCGTCGAGCCATGTTCGGAGTTCGGAGCGCATTTTTATCCGGAAGGACGTTCCTTCAGGTTGTTCGACAGACAGCTGGAAAGTGAAAATCTGAGGGCCCAAGATGAAGCGAAGAAGGTGGTGCGGAATGACTCCCCAAACCAACTCCTATATAGTGTTTTTTGTCACTCTAGCAGAACGCGGGCGGGCGTTATCTGGAGCAGCCTCACTTCAAGCAGTCCCCCTGGTCGTTGTTCTTGGGTTGCGTCTGCAACACGTCTCAGTTTTTGACGATAATTGTCAACAGTGATGGTTACACCTTGGGGAAGCAATTCGTAGTACACTGCACTGTCGTTTTTCCACAAGATGATTTTGTGGATGCATGGAGGTCTTTGTACGGGGAGTTCCTGGTTTGTTTCCTTACACTAGCATAAAGACACCATTCATCGTCATCGGTAACGATACAAGAAAAGAATGGCCGGTGTTGTTCACGAGCCAATTGTCGACGAGCAAGCAGAGATGCACTAATTTTTGTGATTTTGGCTTGGAGCAAGCGGTACCCACATATCCGATTTTTGAACCTTCCCCATCACATTCTAATGTCGCATGATGGTGGAATGATCACAGTTCATCACATTTACCAGTTCTCGGAACACTGACGTGAATCATTATGGATGAATGTGTTTCAACGATCTTCACCAAACCCCGAAAGTCTTCTTGAACGTGGAGAGTCACTAAAGTGAAAACGATCCTCCTTAAAATGAGAGAACCATTTTCTTACCGTGCTCTGTCCAATGGCATAATTCCCATACACGGCGCAAATGGTTTTTGGCTGCCTCCGCTGCTGGCGCCCCTAAACTGAACTCAAACACAAGTATACCTGGGTGAGTCAAATGAAAACCTTAAATTTGTAATAACAAATCGAAATTTCGCGCTGTTATCCTGTAAGTTGGCAATCGCGCTACAAACAGCGTGCAGAATGGCCTGTAGGTGGCAGCACAGTGCAGATGCACACATACCGTCGCATTATCAGTATAAAGATGGCCGCCCCACTTGCGACTTGCACCAGGGAAGAACAGCGTTCTGTTATTCGGTTTTTGCGTAGTGAAGGTGTGAAACCTATTGAAATTCATCGACGAATGAAGGTTCAGTACGGTGATGCATGTTTGTCACAGCAGCAAGTCTACGAATAGAGTAGGAAGTTCGCAGATTGTGTGACTTCAGTAGAAGATGCTCCTCGTCCAGGTCAGGCACAACGAGTTGTGACTCCACAGAACATTGCAGCAGTTGAAGCCATAGTGAAGGAAAACCGCCGAATGACACTGAATGACAGTCCAGCATTTTTACAGATTAGTTATGGTTCAGCACACCACAATGTGCATGATGTGCTCCAGTTTCACAAAGTGTCTGCAAGATGGGTGCCACGGCAGCTGACTCCTGAAATGAGAGAACGACGTGTTAATGCTCGGAAGAACTTATTCGGCGCTTTGAACGAGAAAGTGATGGCTTCCTTGCCAGAATCGTTACTGGGGACGAAACCTGGGCTCACTTCCAACAACCAGAAACGAAGACAGCGAGCAAGAAATGGCGCCATTCCTCATCACCAAAACCCAGAATTTTCGAAGAGAACTATCAGCAAGGGCAAGTTTATGGTGATTCTCTTTTGAGACGAAAAAGGTGTCATTTTGGAACATTACATGCCTAGAGGGACCACTGTCACCAATGCATCGTACACAGATGCCCTAAAAAATCATCTGCAGCATGCAATCAAATCAAATCGACGTGGATTTCTATCAGCAGGCGTCCTTTTGCAGCATGACAATGCAAGGCCCACACTGCCCATACAACAGTTGTAACAATCACAGACCTGCATTTGGAGTGTCTTCCTCATCCATCATACTCACCAGACCTAGCCCCAAGTGATTTCCATATGTTTGGACCTCTCAAAGACGCTATGGGAGGAAAGAAGTTCCGTTCTGATGAAGAGGTACGGCACGCAGTGCATGAGTGGTTGCGTGGACTACAAAAAGAATTTTTTTCTAAAGGAATTTATGCACTTTGTAAGCGCTGGAGGACTTGCATTGATCGTGGGGGAGATTATGTTGAAAAGTGATATACTTTTGTACCACTTCTGCACAATAAATAATATTTTTAAAAATATTTAAGGTTTTCATTTGACTCACCCTCGTATATCGGAAACGTTCCGGTTTCTCCACGTGGCACTCCATTTTCTAGTATCTATAGCTCCAGTAACTATCTCCAGCTGAAGAAATGACAACATGTAAACTCGAACAGAAAACAGTGAATTACAAATAAAAAACTGACTATCGATAAATAAACCCGTAGAAACCGGAATACGAACATGGAAAACTAAAACGCTCCGAACTTGTGCACAAACCTAACATCCCCCGTCGTTCGGCAGCTGCAGGGCACGATAATATAACAGTTTAAATGATCAGCTTTTTCGTCGATCCTATAATGCCCAAAATAACAACCTTTCTTAACTATTCTCTGGCCTCCACTATCTTTCCAACAGCCTAGGAGCAGGGACTCGTAAAACCACTATCCAAGAAGCCTTCCGATTGCAGGTCCATTTTCATTCTACCAGTATTATCCAAGGCTTTAGAATACATAATACAGGAACATACGGGTGGTGTTCAGTAAGCAATGCAACACTTTTTTCCTGAAAAAGGTTGGTTTTATTCAGGATTCCAGTACACCATATTATTCACCTCTCTTTTCGCTACAAAACCCTTGTAAGAGGTCCATGATTAAGGAATTTGTTGTTAGGGCATTCGAGCAGATGTAATTTCGATGGATTGCTCACGCGCTGCCTGCGCTATGTAAGCTATAAGAGAATCTGAGACCAAAGAGCAGTGTTGTATGCAGTAGGAACTGTGTAGTAGTAGTAGCTGGCAGTCTGGTATGTGAAGTTGGCTGGGCCGGTCGTGTGGAGCAATGGCGGAGCCTGGGCGTTGTAGTATAAGGTAAAAGCAGCCTCGCGCATATGTAGTATTGTTATATCAAGTCCTACGTAAATGTTTTTAAAAATCTCTTAATAATAATCTTTCTCATAAAAAGTAACTTTTGACAATCATTCATTTCAATTTAAAGAATTTACTAATTTCTCCAATCCTTGGTCATCCCGATTATTGAAAAGAAAAATCAGTTGTTTCTTTTTATACATGACAAATCTATCGGCCAGCATTGCATTTAGCTGCGCCAGAAAAATTTCTTATAGGAGCAGATATATACGCGTTATCCGGCGACCTAATTGAGGCAAGATTTTTCAATTTATTCAGAATGAATTTTCAGGGCCATGACGCAGCACTGCTGACGTCCTAAATTTACCAGTTTAAATTCACAGTCATTATAGAAAGGTTATAATTGAGCGACATTTATTATTGAGAGATTAGTCACATTTTATTATTGATAGGTTACGCATTTTCCTGTTGCTAGGTTATACTGAATGTTGACGACATAATTATATTTTTTACTGTTGAGTGGTTTAGGAATTTTTCTGTTTTGAGGGTACACTAAATGTGAATATTATTTATATTATTTTCTATTGTGGGGAGGTTACACTTGGCGACAACCGGCCAGGATCGTATTTTTGTGAATTTCTGAGGGGTAGTCAGTTATATATCTGCTCTTATATACTTAATGTTAAATGTAGTTTGCATCTGGCGCAACGCATTTACTAACTTGTCACTCTTTGTGTCACAGATCATCGGAAATTTATTGCTCTTTGTTGTTTCATTTTTTCTTTGTCTTTGTTTGATTTTGTGCTTAACTTTGATTTGTGAAAATGCCGCGAAAAACTGCTAACAGTACATCGCGATGTGCAATGAGTGAAAAAGCCGACTCGAATAATTTGACCGATAATACTAGCGACACTCAATGTAATAGTGATAATCCTCTAATTTCAGACAATCAGTGCGTGCCAATCACTAGTAATGGTTTTATTCCAGATGATGAACATACACATTCAGTTATGTCCACACTTAATTTAACGGCAAATGATGACGCGGCACGATCCGTTACAATGAACGCTGTCCAGTTTGACACACATGATTGGCAAAATTTACACAGTGAACAGACAAATGTTTCTAACGAATGTGAACAATGTACTCAAAATATGTCAGATTTATTTGATTCCGGTGTAGTGACCAACAGTGCACATCCAATTGGCGAACCTTTTCAAGAATCAGAGAATGCCCAAATGGTTACACAAAACATGACAACTGCAGGTACGTCATCAAACAGCACAGAGAATAGAGTAGGTAATATTGGCATGGATCAAGTTATGGCATTATTGCTACAACTTCATGAATCAAACAAACAACTTAATGAAAATCTCAAACAACAACTTAATGAAAGTCTCAAACAACAACTCAATGAATCGAACAAACAACTTAATGAAAATCTCAAACAGTCGAATGAAAAACAAGACAATTTCAAACAACTTAATGAAAAACACGACAACAATTTCAAACAACTTAATGAAAGTTTCAAACAGTCGAATGAAAAACACGACAGGTCGTTCAAACAAATTAATGAAAAACTTGACACCTCTATTGAACAGCTTACTGAACAGATTACAGCCGTTGCGGAGCAATGTAGTGAAACTAAAAAACAATTACGTGAGGAAATTAAGGCCTGTGCCAGGAATAATAGTGAAGAGATACGCAATAGACATGCAGCCGCAACGAAATTACTTAGAGATGAAATTAGTGCAGTCGCTAAACAATGTTCTGAAAACGCAACACAGTTACGCGATGAGTTTAAATTAATGTCAGCAGAACTTTCACACACGCTGGATGCAAAAGTCGACAAGAAATTTGAACAACAAAACAGCCTAATTGACGAACGTTTTAATGACCACCTACAAAACAGTGAAACGCGTTACCGTAAATTTATACAGGAACAGAATAAAGTAAAGAAACAAGTCATGGAAACAATTACTGCACAGAGACAAGAAGATAAGCGAAAGTTGTTTACGAAAGCAAAAACATACGTAGACAACAACATTGCTACAGTATCAGACGAAATCAAACAGTCGAACACCGAACTGCATGATGAAATCTCCGATCTTAAAACAAAAACAGACACACACACATTAGACTTTCAGACAATGACCAACAGACTTGAAAAGTTGGAACTAATACAGGATCCCGATGCCATGAAAGCAGACGTTAAGAAATTGAACAAAACCACACGTAAAATACAAAAACAAATTAATGCTTGTGACACTAAAAACGATGATCAGGTAAAAGCACTGACTGAAAAATATGATGAATTGGCCAGCCGTATTGATGTTATCGAAAATAATAATGACACCAAATCAGACGATACGTCACCAGTTTCGTTTAATCAAACACCCGAATTCCAAAATTTACAGCAAACGATCAGTGAGATAGGTTCGTCCAATAATACATTACGTAAAAATTGTCATCTTTACAGCACGAATTGACGGAGATGAAAAATATTTCAGCCTTTAACACATCACAGCATACGCCACTTTCCGAACATTTGTCAGACTCACAAAGCCAGTGTAACCTCCCAACAGAAAATAATATGAATAGTATTCACATTTAGTGTAACCTCCCAACAGAAAAATTCCGTAACCTCCCAACAGTAAAAATTCGTTACCTACCAATAATACAATGTGATTAATCTCTCAATAAAAAATGTCGCTCAATTATAACCTTTCTATAATGACTGTGAATTTAAACTGATAAATTTAGGACGTCAGCAGTGCTGCGTCATGGCCCTGAAAATTCATTCTGAATAAATTGAAAAATCTTGCCTCAATTAGGTCGCCGGATAACGCGTATATATCTGCTCCTATAAGAAATTTTTCTGGCGCAGCTAAGAGCAATGCTGGCCGATAGATTTGTCATATATAAAAAGAAACAACTGATTTTTCTTTTCAATAATCGGGATGACCAAGGATTGGAGAAATTAGTAAATTCTTTAAATTGAAATGAATGATTGTCAAAAGTTACTTTTTATGAGAAAGATTATTATTAAGAGATTTTTAAAAACATTTACGTAGGACTTGATATAACAATACTACATATGCGCGAGGCTGCTTTTACCTTATACTACAACGCCCAGGCTCCGCCATCGCTCCACACGACCGGCCCAGCCAACTTCACATACCAGACTGCTAGCTACTACTACTACACAGTTCCTACTGCATACAACACTGCTCTTTGGTCTGAGATTCTCTTATAGCTCACATATCGCAGGCAGCGCATGAGCAATCCATCGAAATTACATCTGCTCGAATGCGCTAACAACAAATTCCTTAATCATGGACCTCTTACACCCTATTTTTCAACAGAAGCTCCGTTCAATGCAACGGCATTGCGCCACCTTACTGGGAGGCCTGTATGTCCACAATGTACAACTTTACTGGCTGACGTCGGAGCCAACGTCTTGCTGCATCAATAACCTCCCCATCATCCACATATTGCTTCCCGCGGAGGACATCCTTCATTGGGTCGAACAGACGTAAACCGGAACGTGCCAGATCTGGGCTGTAGGACACATGAGGAAGAACAGTCCAATGGAGTTTTGTTGGTTCCTCCTGGGTTCGCAGACTTATGTGAGGTCTTGCGTTGTCATGGAGAAGAAGAAGTTCGTTTGCTTTTTTTCTGGCGACGAACACACTGAAATCGTTTCTTCAGTTTCCTGAGGATAGGACAATACATTTTAGAGCTGATCGTTGTACCTCGAGGGAGGACATCGGACAGAACTAACCCCTTCAGAGTCTCAGAAGGCTGTCGCCATGACTTTACCGGCCGAGATTGCGGGTTTGAACCTTTTCTTCGGAGGAGAGGTGGAGTGGCGCCACTCCTTGGATTTCCGTTTCGTTTCCGGTTCGGAGTGATGAACCCATGTTTCATCGTCTGTGACGATGTTCGACAAGAAAGTCACGAATAGCCTCGTGATGGCCAAGTAATTCCGCAGAGATGCTCATTCGTAGCTCTTTATTGTCTTTTGACAGGCGGCGAGGAAGCCAGCGGGCACACACCTTTGAGTTCCCCAACTGGTGGTGAGTGTGTCAGCACTTCCAACAGAGACGTCCAGCGGTGAAACGAGGTGAGACTGTCCGCTAGTTCCAACGCTGCAAGGGTCACAGGTGTAAGCGGCCGGCCGACACCTGGGAGATGCCGACAAGTTGCGCCACCTCTTGAGATGATGACAAACCCCTCGCCAAACGACGCCCGTGATTTTTTTCACTGCCAGATCTCTGTAAAAGTTCTGCAATCACCCATAAATATCTGCAATGTTCTGGTTTTCCACCAAAAGAAACTCAATGACAGCCCTCTGCTTGAAAGGCAAGACGTCATTTGGAAGGCTACGTATAGTGCCACCACCTGTTGGAACTTCTTGAAACTATAGTGGATGAAGGGGAATATTCCACGTTGTCCCACAAAAAATTCCACATTTCTTCAACTGAAATTTACTGCGAAAAGAAATGTGTTGCATTACTTAGTGAACGCCTCTCGTATTTAACATCAGAAGAAGCTTTAAGCGAAACAACTTAAATCACTCAATAAAGGCAAGGCCTTCGGCCCAACCTGTATAACAGTCATGTTCCATTCAGAGTATGCTGATACAGTAACCTTATACTCATCTCATACAACCGCTCGCTCGTCGAAAGCTCCGTACCTATAGACTCGAAAGTTGCACAAGTCAAACCAGTACCGAATAAAGGAAATAGGAGTAATCTGCTGAATTACACCCATGTCGCTAACGTCGATTTGCAGTAGGATTTTGGAGTATTTACTGTGTTCAAACATTGTGGGTTACTTCGAAGACAACGATTTATTGACACCCAATACGGTTCAGAAAATATAGTCCTTGTGAAACACAAGTAGCTCTTTACCACGAATCCATGAGCGCTAACCAGAGGCGATGTCAGAATGATTCCATATTTTTAGATTTTCAGGAGGCCTTTGACAATGAAACTTCCTGACAAATTAAAACTGTGTGCCGGACCGCGACTCGAACTCGGGACCTGTGCCTTTCACGGCAAGTGCTTTACCATCTGAGCTACCCAAGCACGACGCAGCACCCGTCCTCACAGCTTTAATTCCGCCAGTACCTCGTCTCCTACCTTCCAAAGTTTACTGAAGCTCTCCTGCAGACCTTGCAGAACGAGCACTCCTGGAAGAAAGGATATTGCGGAGCGCTAGTTCTGCAAGGTCTGTAGGAAAGCTTGTGTGAATTTTGGAAGGTAGTAGACGAGCTACTGGCAGAAGTAAAGCTGTGAGGACGGGGCGTGAGTCGTGCTTGGGTAGCTCCGATGGTAGAGCACTTGCCCGCCAAAAGCAAAGGTCCCGAGTTGGAGTCTCGGTCCGGCACACAGTTTTAATTTGCCAGGAAGTTTCATATCAGTGCACACTCCACTGCAGAGTAAAAATCTCATTCTTGCCTTTGACAATGGTCCTCATAAGCGACTTTTAGTTAAATTAAGTGCCAATGAAGTATCGTCTCAGTTGTGCAACTAGATACGTGATTTCCTGTCAGAAAGGCCACAGTTCGTAGTAATCGACGGAAAAGTCATCGAGTACAACAGAAGTAATATCCGGCGTTTCACAAGGAAGTGTTACAGGCCCTCTGCTGCTCCTGATCTATATAAACAACTTAGAAGACAATGTGAGCAGCCCCCTTAGATTGTCTGCAGTTAATGGTGTCATTTATTGTCTTGTAAAGCAATCAGATGGTCGCAACAATCTGCAAAACTGTTTGTACAAGATATACGTATGGTGCGAAAAGTGACAATTGATTCTAAATAATGGAAAATGTAAAGTCATTCACATGAGTACTAAAAGAAATCCGCTAAGTTTCAATTACAGAGTAAAACACACAAATCTAAAGACTTTAAATTCAACTAAATGCTTAGGGATTACAATTGCGAATAACTTAAATTGGAATGATCGCATAAATAATGTTGTGGGGAAAGCAAACCAAAGACTGCCATTTATTGGCGGAACACTTAGAAAATGGAACAGGTCTACTAAAGAGACTGCTTGTACTACGCCTGCCCGCCCTCGTTTGGAGTGTGGGACTCGCATCAGATAGGATTGACGGAGGAAATCGAAGAAAATTGAAAGAAGCGCAGCTAGTTTTGTACTATCGCGAAACAGGGGAGAAAGTGCCACGGACATCATACACGAATTAAGGTGACAGTCATCAAAGTAGAGGCAATTTTCGGTGTGGCAAGATCTTCTCACGAAATTTTAATCACCAGCTTTGTCCTCAGAGTGTGAAAAGTGGCCCCATCTACATGGGAAGGAATGATCATTGTAATAAAATAATAGAAATCAGAGCTCACACGGAAAGGCTTGAGTGTTCGTTTCTCCCGCGCGCTGTGCGATTATAGGAGGGTAGGGAAATAGCTTGAAGGTGGTCCAACGGACCCTCTGCCAGGCACTTAACTGTAAATTTCAGAGTAATCATGTAGATGTAGACGTACCAGTTCCGTTTCCGGCAAAATCGCAGCACGACGATTGCTCTTATAAAAGTGACTGACGAACTGAAAAAAGCTGTGGATAAACAATAGTCGATCATTATGTGCTTTTAGGATTTCAGAAAAGCTTTCGATGTTGTCGGCTTTGAAATTATACTTGCTAAACTGAAAAAGTCAAACTTTTATTTCAAGTACTGTACAGTGGTTCCATTCATACTTTATACCTCGCCAACAGTGAGTAATTACTGGAACAAAAAGGTCACAATGGAGGCATGTAGTATTAAGGTCCCACAAGGATCAGTATTGAGCCCATTAGTCTCCTCATTGTATGTTAATGATGGTTCAACTACACTCTACCATTGCAAATATCACACATACGCTGACGACATTCAGTTATACGAGTGTCTAAGTACAAGTCCAGCAAACCTGTGCGCAGCCATCCAGCATGTAAATGTACACGCAGAGCATATGTTTAAAACTTAACCCATCTAAACTGCAACAAATCTTAGTCGCTCACAGAGGGCTTATTACTCTTCAGTGCAGAAATCTCTTCCACCATTTATCCTAAACGGCAGAGAAATAACCTTTTCTTCTTCTGCAAAGAACTTGGGGATAATCCTGGACCATCATTTCGACTGGACTGAACATGCAACTGCATTCTGTAACAAGGTGCCAGCGTCACTTCACTCACTGCAGAAATGTAAAAAAAGTACTTCCTTCCGAGCCTAAAAAGAAGCTCTTAGAGACACTAATACCCCCCCATGCTTGACTATAATGATGGTATTCTGAAGGGCTTTCGTAGGAAAGCTCACGCAAGTTCGAGCTGGTGATGAACGCTTGTGTACGATACATTTGTGACTTACGCTTTTTCGACCATATCTCACCAGCCTATGAGCAATTATCATGGAAACGTGCCTATAAACGTAGAGACGGTCGTCAACTCTTACTCTACTATCTGAACAGCACAGCAGAAATACTCGTTCTCAACTAAGTAAAATTCTCTTTGCAAAATTACGTAGTATTGCCATGTTTTCAAAATAATTTTCTCGTATCAGGAACCCGACTTTGGAACAACCTTTCCCAAAATGTCAAAGAAAATAAATTCCTTCCGAACTTCAAAAGATAGCTAATGGTTCATTTTATATCACAATAGCCATCTGTCCTACATTCTGTACAGCTAATATTCGTTACTCACCTTCCCCCAGAAATTTCTCTGCCTGTTGTCAGCAGAGTTCTCTATTTATATTCTGTTCCTTCCTAACAGCCACTGTCACTATGTTTTCCATCTTCTCCTCTTCCTTTATCCATTCCATTTCTGATAATACTAAACACACATTCAAATACGCTAAGCTAATCAATATAATTCTCAATGCTGTTTACTATTATTGTTATTATTGGAAAGGTTTTGTAATATCTTTGGTACGTGTTGCTCCTCGACAGATGCAAGAGAGGTCCTTAAAGCCCTAATCCGGTCAGGCTAAATAAGTAATAAATAAACAAAGAAACAAACTGCTTCACATACAGACTCAAACGGTACCTCTAAAGCGTTGACTCCTCTCCCCAGTGTCATGTAGTTTCACCCTGTGATGTAAGAGTACATAAGTTTCGTTGCCTATTTCAATGATATGTCAGAAAAAGAAGGAAGGAGGATTGGCTCGGAGATCCGTGACCACTGAGGTCAAGAGACCAGACACCATCTACTTTGATCAGGCAAATGTGAAGAAAACAGTCGTCGACTGAGAGGTATCATGACAGCATACCAGTGAATATAAAAGTGAACTGAGGTGGAGAGTTAGCACTGTGTTACGGTACCTCGAAAGCGTTGACTCCTCTCTCCAGTGTCATGTAGTTTCACTCTCTGATGCAAGAGTACATAAGTTTCGTTGCCTATTTCAATGATTTGTCAGAAAAAGAAGAAAGGTGGATTGGCTAATAAAATCAGATTTATACATGAATAGTGGTGGTATCGAAATGAGCGGATTGGGTTCAACACTAGGACAGGCAGGTTATAATCATTAATAATTTATGTAATAAAGGGTCGCACATTGAGGGCTCACATATGTTCAGAAACATTTATTCTGGCTACAGCACAACATGTTCTGAGGCATCAAAGGATCACAAATTTGGTATTGGAGGGCAGTGTGGAGGGTAAAAATCGTAGAGGGAGACCAAGAGATGAATACACTAAGCAGATTCAGAAGGATGTAGGCTGCAGTAGGTACTGGGAGATGAAGAAGCTTGCACAGGATAGAGTAGCGTGGAGAGCTGCATCAAACCAGTCTCAGGACTGAAGACCACAACAACAACAACAACAGCACAAAGTCTGTGTGTTAATGCTCACAACTCCGAAGGAACTATCTGCACTTGTCAGAAACGTAATGCCTCACAATTTCATATTGTAACCTTCTTTAAAAATATATATCTGTGTTATCCAAATTTACTGTGTGTTGTGTTGTTGAGCAAATGGTGTGCTTAATCAGTTTTACTATAATCCAAGGAAAAATTAAAGTTTACTTTGGAAAGCCAGTATGTAATGCCTAGAATGAAATCAATCCCTCCGAAGTTTACTCGTGAGCACCGAGTTCTATGGCCCTGTGCAATAAACTGATAAAATTCCCTATGTAAATATACAGTGAAATACATTTTATTAGCTCTTGAGTCATAACGGATGTAATCTTGGTATTCTCCACAGTAGTCATACAAAATATTCAATCTTGGCTCACCGACGTGCAATGCCGGCGGTAAAAAGGCTTCATACAATGTCAGTAGATTAGCTGATAAATGAATAACCCTGCAAGTGTTCAGTGATAATTTTGGCTATTGGCTCAGCGCTGTGCAATGCTGCCAACAATGAAGCTGTTACAAACATTAATACTTTTCTGATTCTGACACATTAATATTTTTCTCACTCTAATGAAGAATCATTTCATTTATAAAAATTACTCTTTGGATTTAAATAAACACGGCATGGAAGATGATGAGGTACTGATAAGGGGATATGCTAAGACCGAATTCTTTAGTTCAAAAATTGTATTCAAAATAAAGTTTCTCCTTCACAAAATCTGATATGAAACATTTTACGTTAACTTCAAAATTAGTGAACTTTTCAACTGTTCTACAGTTCTCACTTGCCGACGTAATTAACAATACTTGGATAGTTACATGACAACAGGTCCTACATCGTTTGACAAAATAAATTCCAAAATTTAACTTCCTTATACCAGGTTTAGAAAATACACAAAAATATTACACATTGGGCATACCTAATCAATCTATACATTAAATGTGATGGCAAATACTTGGTTCTTACATTCAAAGGACGGTACTGTTAAATTAGCAAAAGTCACTTGCTTTGCTACATACTAAAAACTGAATATACAAAATTTCATTACCGTACAAAACTGTATTATGCTGCGTCTACATGCCAACAGGTAAATTCTCCCAGCTAGCCATTAGCTTAAAGTCTTATATCCTACCTTTACCAGAGTGCAACGGTAACTGCTACCGCACTCTGCGCTCCCCTACTTACAATCGAATCTGCCACTCAGGCAACATCTTTGCTTCAGTGGTGTCAAGGATACAATCTCTTCTACATGTGATAAACATTTCATGTCATTTTTCATGAAGTATTTTACAAAATCGGGCTCCACATTCAAGTGGACCCCTCACAATATCATAGCTCCTCACGCGGTTTGCGTCTAGGTTTATCTGTGCTAACAGCACGTAAATGGCTCATGTGCTGGAAGACAATTTTGATAGCCATTACAGTATGATATACTGGGGAACAGGGTATAAGATCGTTGAGACCCCTACTAACGCTATTTACCCTTTAGTAGTAGTTCAGGCTTTGGACTATTTGGAGCTGCGTATTATGGACCAGGATACTCGTAGTTTGCACCTGTTATCATCTTACTGTTCTGGTGCGCACTGTGCACTTTGGTTTTTTATCTTACGCCCATCCTATCTTCATTGGCAATACGGGGATGCTGCAATCCCAGACTGGCTGAAGCTCGCCTGCGACGCTTCCAGTCCGGCAAGCTAAAGGTCATCGATTCTTCCTCCAACAGGCCCGGCTGGTTGAAGGGTGCCACCGCTTCTATGCCTCTGCACGTTCGAGGTCACTGCTCGCTCCACTTTAAATGTAGCCCTACAATGATTTTCTCGCCGCGAAAATCGACAACCTGATTATCCTGGGCCACAACACGTAGCTCTGGATAGTCGGCAGCTTGAACTGTTACTGGGAGGTAAGTAGGGTTGATTTGGGTCTCAAATATCTTATACCCTGTTGGCCCTGATGGGAAAAACCCGTAAATTGTATGAATCAATCTGATGTTGAGATAAGAGTGTCTTGCAGTGTTACTCTCGACACGGGTTGTACTGACAGCGAGTATATTCACTGACTGGTCCTATCTGTAGAATTTATTACGATCCATCTTCAAAACCTGTCCTTTTGTGAAACCCAGTAACCGTCCTATTGATCCTTTCTGGTTAAAGTCAACCATTGTACTCCTTGTCTTTATTTCAGATTTAAGTGGATTGATATTTACACGTAGAGCAATACCTTTTCCAGACTGTTTTAAAACTTCGTTTAAAACGTCAATATCGTATGCACCAGGTTCTACCGGCCGGTGTGGCCGTGCGGTTCTAGGCGCTTCAGTCTGGAACTACGTGACCGCTACGGTCGCAGGTTCGAGTCCTGCCTCGGGCATGGATGTGTGTGATGTCCTTAAGTTAGTTAGGTTTAAGTAGTTCTGAGTTCTAGGGGACTGATGACCACAGATGTTAAGTCCCATAGTGCTCAGAGCCATTTGAACCATTTTTTGAACCAGGTTCTATTCCCACAATTTCTTTCCCACCATTAATTTCCAGATGAAGTTCATTGTTAGCCTCTGTGGTATATGGAATGCTGTTGCAAGTCTCCAGTCCAATCAGCACTATACTCCACTCCCCATTGCTTAAAGCAATAAGTGGGAAATAATTTGTGCGTAATACTGACGACCAGTCTTTGAATATCAGAGTATACGACATTGCATCTGAACCACGATTGACTGTGGATGCTTAATGTATCTCCTTATATACAATGAAGAGCCAAAGAAACTGGTACACCTGCGTAATATCGTGTAGGGCCCCCGTGAGCACGCAGAAGTGCCGCAAAACGACGTGGCATGGGCTCGACTAACGTCTGAAGTAGGGCTGGAGGGAACTGACACCATGAATCCTGCAGGGCTGTCCATAAATCCGTAACAGCACGATGAGGTGGAGATCACTTCTGAACAGCACGTTGCAAGGCATCCCAGATATGGTCAATAATGTTCATCTCTGGGGAGTGCCGGCGGAAGTGGCCGAGCGGTTCTAGGCGCTTCAGTCTGGAGCCGCGCGACCGCTACGGTCGCAGGTTCGAATCCTGTCTCGGGCATGGATGTGTGTGATGTCCTTAGGTTAGTTAGGTTTAACTAGTTCTAAATTCTAGGGGACTGATGACCTCAGATGTTAAGTCCCATAGAGCTCAGAGCCATTTGAACCATTTGAACTCTGGGGAGTTTGGCGGCAAGCGGAAGTGTTTAATTTCAGAAGAGTGTTCATGGGCCACTGTCTAGCAATTCTGGACGTGTGGAGGGAGGAGTGTCGCATTGTCCTGCTGGAAATGCCCAAGTCCGTCGGCATGCACAGTGGATATGAATGGATACAGGTGATCAGACAGGATGGTTACGTACGTGTCATGTGTCATAGTCGTATATGGACGTATCGAGGGTTCCATATCACTCCAGTTGCACCCGCCCTACACCATTACAGAGCCTCCAGCAGCATGAACAGTCCCCTCTTGACATGCAGTATCCATGGCTTCATGCGGTTGTCTCCGTACCCATACACGTCCATCTGCTCGATACAATTTGATGCGAGACTCGTCCGACCAGGCAAAATGTTTCCAGTCATCAACAGTTCAATGTCGGTGCTAACAGGCCCAGGTGAGACTGTCTGTCGTGCAGTCATCAAGGGTACACGAGCGGGCCTTCGGCTCCGAAAGCCCACATCGATGATGTTTCGTTCAATGATTCGCACGCTGACACTTGTTGATGGATTGCATTGAAAGCTGCAGCAATTTGCGGAAGGGTTGCACTCCCGTCACCTTGAACGATTCTCTACAGTCGTCGTTGCTCCTGTTCTTTCAACAGCGATGTCGGAGGTTTGATGTCATACCGAAGTCCTGATATTCACAGTACACTCTGAAACGGTCGTACGGGAAAATCCCCACTTCATCGGTGCCTCGGAGATGCTGTGTCACATGGCTCGTGCGCCGACTATAGCACCACGTTCAAACTAACTTAAATCTTTATAACCTGCCACTGAAGCAGCAGTAACCGATCTAACAACTACGACAGACACGTGTTGTCTTATCTACGCGTTGCCCACTGCAGCGCCGTATTCAGACTGTTTACAAATCTCTGTTTTGAAATACTCGTTCCTATATCATTATCTTTGGCGCTTCAGTGTGTATGCTATATTCTTCTTCATAAACGTAGATATTAAAGTCTTGGGAGCGATGAAAATTGTGGAACACAAGTATTCTGTCGGTGTCGTATCGTTGTAACTCTTCTGGCGGCTGCAATTCTCCAAATGAATCGAAGTGGTAGACGTTAATTGTGTTTTTCTTAACATACACCTCCCAGTGGGTTTCTGGTACTCCAGGAACATCTAAATTCACAGTTCCACATTCTATGGATTTGCACATAGCCTCCGGAAATGTATCCAGCGTAAACACATCACGGAATGTTGTAATACTGATTTTTTTTCCTGACAGACTTGAACAGATCTACATTTGTTAGCAGTCCACCCGATAGGATAGTTATGCGCTTGTTTTTATTTATGAAGGGACCTAGTCCTCCCTTATATATTTTCAGATATAGTCCTTTTCCGATGGCTGCTGCTTCTATCATGCGGTTATGTCTTCTTGCTTCCTCTAGCTGCTCCTGGAAATTCTGTGCGTTCTTCGTTGTTTTGCAATTGCCGTAGCACCAACAGCCCGTGAACCCATCACTGAGAGACGTGCGAGAGCAGGAATGGGGAAGGAGGTATCAGTAGAACCCTGGGTGCTTTAACCGGTTCTTCATGGTTCAGGGCACTTTCAGCTGTATATATCGCTGTCAGAATACCGTTTTTAAAATACGCCTCCCCTGGCTTCTTCTTCGTTGTTGTCTTTTTCTTCTTCAGTGCACGACATTGACCGTTCATAACTTGCTTGAAATTCACACCAAAGCCCATCTTAATTTTACCAAGCATCCAACATTTGAGCTTGCAGCTCCTTGTGTTAACTGTGTATGCAGTTAAAATTGTTCGATGTAACGTCCGCCAGATATGCAAAACTCTTGTTTTTTCCAATTTCCCAAACATGTTTCAGCACCTCTGTGCCATCATCAGTGGGTTTCTGTTTTATTTAATCTGTAATGTGACCATTTTTGCTAAATGATTACGAAATTATGGGAATTTTTAGTTCAAACAACAATTTGTTTCTTTTAGTTAATACTTTTACTCTCGGTTTGCATGGTTTCTCAGGACTACTTGAGTACTATTTATTATAGATAGCTTGTCATCTGCAACCGAACGATGGTGATGAGAAATTGTTTTGCGAGCTAACCTACCATTTTGCGCTTTAAACATAATTTAGTTTGTCGCGATATTTCGCTCCTATATTTGTTTTTACTTACGTTTTTGTATGGCAAACCGTTTCTTCTCAGCATCCTGATGGGGTGTTGTGAAGAACACGTAAATATAACACATATTTTCACAAATATGGTCGTAAAAGCACTTTGCACTTTACCAAAACACACTGTAATTGTGATTGTTGGGTGTCCCAGCCCAGTCAGTATTCATTTGTTCATCAGTGAGTATGGCGCCAATTTGGATTTCGTTTACATTTTATCTTTGTGTTTGAGTAAGTGTGTATATATATATATATATATATATATATATATATATATATATATATATATGTGTGTGTGTGTGTGTGTCTGTGTGTGTGTGCGAGTGTGTGTGTACATGTGTGTTCAGTATCCTTCTTTGCAGTTTGTGTTGTCTCTTACGTGAAGTTCCTTTAGTGTGTGAATTGCTGAGTCTTTGCAGAGTATAGTGAATCCATTTACCTGTGTTTGTGTGTGACTGTGTGTGTTTGTGTGTGTGCAGACTTTTTAGCTGTATGCGTTGTATTTTTTGTAAAGTTCTTTTATTGTATTAAATAGAGGTCCCTTGGTGAGTGTAGTGTGTTCATTTATGACTTGTTTTCCTCCTGCTGTTTCCTTCTGTATGGTCAGCTTGCTGTATAGGCTGTGGTTGGGTTTTAGTATTCTTAGGTTTGTTTCTGTTGTATTTGGGTGGTGATTGTGGGCTATTAGGTGGTCAGCAAATGTGGTACGGGAAGTGTTGTTCTTAAAGCTCTGAGCTGTTCTGAAATCTGGTTTTGAAGTTTCTGCATGTCTGTCCTATGTATACTGACTGCCAAATGTTGCATATGAGTTCATATATTCCTGATATGTTAAATTTATCCGTGGATGTTTCTTGTGTTCTTACCTTTTTCTGTGTTTTGTTGTGTGACCTATATCCTATTTGGAGTCCTTTTTTCAATTAATATGCTGCCTATTTTGTGAACAATTTTTTAAATTGTAGGTGAGTATGTGCCATTTCGATTTGTGTGTATGTTGTTGCTCTGTTGTGTCTTGTGTGTGGTCATTAATTGTGTTTTGTGTTGGTCTGCGCTGGGTGAGGACTTGTGCATGGGTGCTATGTTCATTTTTGTACTGTTTACATATTTTTTGATTTAATTTGTCTACTATATGGGTATCATTAACCATTTCCTACTGCTAGTTGTTTTATTAAGTTTAGTTCTTGTGTGTAGTTCTGTTTGCTCATGGGTGTTCTGTTTAATCTATGTAGCATGTATCTGAAGTTTGTTTGTTTATGTGTCAATGGGTAGTTCAGTAGGTTGTGAATGGTGGTGCTTGTGGTTGTCGGTCTCCTGAGTATTGCGAAGTCGTGTGCCTTGTGTGTTGTTTGTTTTATGTATGGTGAGATCTAGAAAATGTAGTGTGTTGTTTGTTTCTATTGTGAAGTTAATTTTTGAATTAAGTTGTTTATTTCATCCTGAAGCTGTTCTATGTGTGTATGTGGTTCATGTATCAGGCATATTATGTCATTAACGTAATGGTACCAGCGTATCACTTTGTAATTTCTTGGTTTTATTATGTGCCTGAAGATCATGTTCTCCAGGTTGTTCATAAATATGTTAACTAGGTGGCCACTAATTGGTGATCCCATTGGCAGTCCTTCAGGCTGAGAATTAAATTCTTTTTTGAACACAAAATAATTTTATGTGTTATGGTCTTGAGTATGGTTCTTATTTCATTAATGTGTGTGTTGTTTTAATCTTTGTGTTATGATGTCAATTGTTTCATTCATTGGGATAAAAGTGTACACTGATGTGGCATCAAACAATATGAGGAGTGCTGTGTATATGTATGTTCTTGATAGTGTTGATTAATTCCTTTGAGTTTTCCAAGATCCTGTTGTTGTCAAAAGTGTACAACTTTTTTGGTTATGTATGTGCCTGTTCGGCTAGGTGGTAGGATACAGCATTTCAGAAGCTGATGACATGCCTTAATGGGATATTATCCTTGTGAACCTTTGGTAGGGAATTTACAGTGGTGCATTTGGATTTTTCTGTGTCATGCTTTCTACCTTGCCTTTTGAGAATATGGTTTTGATGTCTTTCAGTGTCTGTTGTATGTTATTCAGGTACCTTGCGTTTGGGTCGCTGGTCAGTTTTGTGATGTTGTTGTCTTTGAGAAAATCTAGTGTTTTTTCTATGCATTCCTTTTCATCCATAATTACATTAATATTCCCTTTGTATGCTCTTGTTACTATGCCATTGTTCTGTTTTAGTTTTTGTTTTAGTTTGTTGGCTGTGATTTCCTCTGGTGTTCTATTATTAGAAATAATGGTGGATTTGTGTGTCTGCAGCTTGTCATTCTCTGGTGAAGTTTGTATTAAAATTTAGTGTGCTCAGTCTTTTTTGTTCCTTTATAATGTATTGAAATTCTGTTAGGAGGTTTTCTATTGTTTTGTGTGATATGTTTGTGTTAATGTTATGTTTTCGTCCTTTTTCTATTAGGTTCTTTTCGTGTATGGAAAATTTATGTCAGTTAGATTAATGATTCTGTTATGGAATTTATATTGTTGGCTGTGCTTGTTTTCAGTGGCCGGCCGCGGTGGTCTAGCGGTTCTAGGCGCGCAGTCCGGAACCGCGCGACTGCTACGGTCGCAGGTTAGAATCCTGCCTCGGGCATGGATGTGTGTGATGTCCTTAGGTTGGTTAGGTTTAATTAGTTCTAAGTTCTAGGCGACTGATGACCACAGAAGTTTAGTCGCATAGTGCTCAGAGCCATTTGAACCATTTGTTTTCAGTGGGTGTGTTTGTGCTGTTAGTTGTTGTGTTGAACTTTCTGTTTAAACATTAAAAGAACTTTCGAAAACAAAAACACATACAGCTAAAACGTTTACACACACACACAAGCACACATAAATGGATAAACTGCACTCTGCAAAGACTCACCATTTCACACACTACAGGTACACCACATTCAAGACAACACAAACAGCGTAAAGAACCCCCTCCCCCACCCCCACACACACATACACAAACAGAAAGATAAAAAATAAACAAAAATTCAAATTTATCGCCAAACTAACTGTTGAACAAATGAATACTGAGTGGGCTGGGACACACTACAGTAGTGGAACAACCGTGTCATCCCACTCTCCATTGTAGCAGGTGTATCCAAGACGCCGCTGATGATGTCATCCAAGATGGCGGCCTGGAGACTTAGCAACAGTGTATGTCGTAATCCAAGATGGTGGCCATGTCGTCGACTGATGGCGCGAGTACTGTTATCCAAGCCTGCTTTTAGCAGAAAACTGCAACGCCTCTCTGCCGTGGCTCCCTGGTGAGAAGTTTGAATTCTGTTGGGAAATTGAATTATGTGCTTCTGTGGGCCACCTGCCCCCCCCCCCCCCCCCCCTCCCCTTTCCGACATTCGGGTACTGGTGCGTCATCCTCTTGAAAATGGGCAGGAATTTCGAATTTTGGTCGGACGTTTGCTCTAAGAGCTTACTCCTGCAGCTGAGGAGTGTTAGTACAGTGTTGCCCCCACTAGAGACTGCTCATGATGTAATTCAGTTCGAATGTAATTTGTTTAAATTTGTATAAATTGGATTAAATTTATTATCTGCTTACAGCAATATTGGCTTAGTGCAGTCTTGCCACCACAAGAAGCTGAGATACTAGTGCTTGTTGAGATGTTGGTGTGGAGGCAGCACGAGGAAATGTTGGTGCCAGACAGAGAGGGGGAGGGGGTTTAACAGCTGTATTACATGCACTCATTCAGCCGAGGACTGCACCCATAGCCTCCTACATGTAGAATGGAAGAAAGCATTAATGCTTGAACATATAAAGAGGAAGAGTATGGTCCTGCAAATAAATGCTTTGCATAACACAGTGCATGGAAACATCTGTCTCAGCTACCACCCCACAAGAGACAACTGCCTCCAATCCTGCAGACCAAAGAACTGAGCTAGTTTGTGTGTTCACTACTAGACGGCTCCACGATAGGTCACCTAATCATGCAGTTCAGTCAATAGGAGCAGAGCATCATGATGACGTCACGTGTTTTTCTCAGCTGCACGTGTGTCCCAGCCTCCTCACCCCCCACCCTGGCAGTCTGGAGGGGAAGTGGGTGGGAAAAGTAATCAGCCTGTTCTGGGCTGCTGAAGAGAAGAAGGAGTGTACTTTATTTATTTTTGCAACAATTTATTTAAGTTCATTTATTACACTGATACAAAACACTCACCCAGACTTCTCAACATACAGTTTACAGAACTGTAAACTATTCTTAAATAATGCAGTACACTCATGTGCAGAGACGCGAACAACTCGTAAATTCCTGGAATAATCCTGTACACGGCATAGAGACGTCCAAACTACTCATAGATCATCGAAATAATGCATGTGTAATGCTATGCAAACAGGCTCACAATGCTTAAACAACCAAAAATAATGCAGTGCACAAACACTCAGTGCACATAAAAAACGCAATGCATCAACCACACGAACTCTGATTCTACTGGGTGGAAAGCTCAAGTGCACTCCCTAACAGGGAAACTGTCCAGATGGAAGAAAGGAAGGTTAGGTTAGTGCACTTTATTGATTTTGGTCGGGAAACTAAAGCAGTATCGATCCTAATTACGTAATTAATGACAAAGATCAGTCATAATTACACAGCTATATGCATTGCGCTGCCCAAGGACTGCATAAAATCGCAATACAGCTCAAGAAACGAACGATATCGCACAACTGGTGTTATCCTGAAATTTCGCAATACAGCGTTAAACTGACGATATCATTCAACTGGTGTTATCCTGCCGGGAAAAAAATTCTCAATAGCAGTCGAAACCAGCGACAGATACACTCAATCTCTACCCTAAACATACAAGCTAGGGGGAAAAAGGTTGCGGTTTAAGATACTATCTTTATTCCTTTTGGTGGGAAATACGTTCAACTGACTAGATGCTGGTGTTAGACAGGGAGGAGTTTAAAAAGTATATTACCTGCAAGCATACACCATCTATCGCTGTTTGACGTCAGAGTTCACTACACACACCTACTAAAATTACCCTACAGCACAGCTAAACAAAGCCAATACGTGCTTTCACAGCTGATGGAAGAAATGCGGCACAGTTCTAATTACACTTAGAAACTGTCATGAAGAAACCAGCACTCATATTGAAGGGTCATAATACAACACATGTTGTTGTTGTTGTGGTCTTCAGTCCTGAGACTGGTTTGATGCAGCTTTCCATGCTACTCTATCCTGTGCAAGCTTCTTCATCTCCCAGTACCTACTGCAGCCTACATCCTTCTGAATCTGCTTAGTGTATTCATCTCTTGGTCTCCCTCAACGATTTTTACCCTCCACGCTGCCCTCCAATAATACCTCCTGATTAGTTACGTGATCTACCCATCTCATCTTCAGCATTCTTCTGTAGCACCACATTTCGAAAGCTTCTATTCTCTTCTTGTTTAAACCATTTACCGTCCACGTTTCACTTCCATACATGGCTACACTCCATACAAATACTTTCATAAACGACTTCCTGACGTTTAAATCTATACTCGATGTTAACAAATTTTTCTTCTTCAGAAACGCTTTCCTTGCTATTGCCAGTCTACATTTTATATCCTCTAAACTTCGACCATCATCAGTTATTTTGCTCCCCAAATAGCAAAACTCCTTTACTAATTTAAGCGTCTCATTTCCTAATCTAATTCCCTTAGCACCACCTGATTTAATTCGTCTACATTCCATTATCCCCGTTTTGCTTTTGTTAATGTTCATCTTATACCCTCCCTTCAAGACACTGCCAATTCCGTTCAACTGCTCTTCCAAGTCCATTGCTGTTTCTGACAGAATTACAATGTCATCGGCGAACCTCAAAGTTTTTATTTCTTCTCCATGGATTTTAATACCTAATCCGAACTTTTCTTTTGTTTTCTTTATTGCTTGCTCAATATACAGATTGAATAATATCGGGGATAGGCTACAACCCTGTCTTACTCCCTTCCCAACCACTGCTTCCCTTTCATACCCCTCGACTCTTATAACTGCCGTCTGCTTTCTGTACAAATTGTAAATAGCATTTTACTCCCTGCATTTTACCCCTGCCACTTTCAGAATTTGAAAGAGAGTATTCCAATCAACATTGTCAAAAGCTTTCTCTAAGTCTACAAATGCTAGAAACGTTGCCTTTCCTTAATCTTTCTTCTAAGATAAGTCGTAGGGTCAGTATTGCCTCACGTGTTCCAATATTTCTACAGAATCCAAACTGATCTTCCCCGAGGCCGGCTTCTATCAGTTTTTCTATTCGTCTGTAAAGAATTCGCATTAGTATTTAGCAGCTGTGACTTATTAATCTGATAGTTCGGTAATTTTCACATCTGTCAACACCTGCTTTTTTGGGATTGGAATTATTATATTCTTCTTGAAGTCTGAGGGTATTTCGCCAGTCTCATATATCTTGCTCACCAGATGGTAGAGTTTTGTCAGGACTGGGTCTCCCAAGGCTGTCAGTAGTTCTAATGAGATGTTGTCTACTCCCGGAGCCTTTTTTCGACTCAGGTCTTTCAGTGCTCTGTCAAACTCTTCACGCATTATCATATCTCCCATTTCATCTTCATCTACATCCTCTTCCATTTCCATAATATTGTCCTCAAGTACATCGCCCTTGTATAGACCCTCTATATACTCCTTCCACCTTTCTGCTTTCCCTTCTTTGCTTAGAACTGGGTTTCTATCTGAGCTCTTGATATTCATACAAGTGGTTCTCTTCTCTCCAAAGGTCTCTTTAATTTTCCTGTAGGCAGTATCTATCTTACCCCTAGTGAGATAAGCCTCTACATCTTTACATTTGTCCTCTAGCCATCCCTGCTCAGTAAATTTGCACTTCTGTCGATCTCATTTTTGAGACGTTTGTATTCCTTTTTGCCTGCTTCATTTACTGCATTTTTATATTTTCTCCTTTCATCAATTAAATTCAATATTTCTCCTGTTATCCAAGGGTTTCTACTAACCCTCGTCTTTTTACCTACTTGATCCTCTGCTGCCTTCACTATTTCATCCCTCAAAGCTATCCATTCTTCTTCTACTGTATTTCTTTCCCCCATTCCTGTCAATTGTTCCCATATGCTCTCCCTGAAACTCTGTACAACCTCTGGTTTAGTCAGTTTATCCAGGTCCCATGTCCTTAAATTCCCACATTTTTGCCGTTTCTTCAGTTTTATCTACAGTTCATAACCAACAGATTGTGGTCAGAGTCCATATATGCCCCTGGAAATGTCTTACAAATTAAAACCTGGTTCCTAAATCTCTGGCTTACCATTATATAATCTGATACCTTCTAGCATCTCCAGGATTCTTCCATGTATACAACTTTCTTTTATGATTCTTGAACCAAGTGTTAGCTATTATTTAAATTATGCTCTGTGCAAAATTCCACCAGACGGCTTCCTCTTTCATTTCTTACCCCCAATCCATATGCAGCTACTATGTTTCCTTCTCTCCCTTTTCCTACTCTGAATTCCAGTCACCCATGACTATTAAATTTTCGTCTCCCTTCACTACCTGAATAATTTCTTTTATCTCATCATACATTTCATCAATTTCTTCGTCATCTGCAGAACTAGTTGGCATATAAACTTGTACTACTGTAGTAGGCGTGGGCTTCGTGTATATCTTGGCCACAATAATGCGTTCACTATGCTGTTTCTAGTAGGTTACCCGTACTCCTATTTTCTTATTCATTATTAAACCTACTCCAGCAACACATGTACTGGGGGAAAATCGTCATCCTAAAAGACTGCAGAGGGAGTGGTAGTTGAAAGTGCGTTCTCCTCCACGTGCAATCACAAAATGCTGAAAATCGAAGCTCTGTCACCATGCACTGGGTGGACGGACCGAGGGACCGAGCTATTCCAAAAACAGCCTCGTGGCTCGTTATGGTCGCTGTCCACCTTGAAGCGATGGTCCTTCGCCAACACAAAAGCAGGTATAGTTAACAATAGCAGATAAAAGGGTGGCTTCCCCAAATGCATTGTGGTCATCTAAAGTATAGTGACACAGTCACAGCTAATGGGTAGGGGGCTCAGATGCGGCCACGAGCAGTCACAGGCTAGACAGCCCCCTAACGCTTCCAGTAGGCCTCTCGTTCTGGGACGGGAAACACATTTGTTTAATGTCACGTCGGGTGCTCCAACTGGGACTGGGAGAGAGTCACGGTCTCCTAGAGAATTCACCCACTGTTCTGTGCTGGGTTATTTAACATCAACTCGACACCTATAATAAAGCAACTATTTAAAAAAATGGAAAGAAAATTCGCTATGATAATAAATGTCCTCTTTCCACGAAAATAGACAAAGTCCATATTCATTTAGTCTTATGAGCAAAACCAGTATAGCTTTTTTACATTCGACTGAAAAACAACCTGTCTTTGAAGACCTTAAGATGAAAACTCAAAAGAAATAGAGGAAACTGATATTTCCACTTGCGAATACCGATATCGGTGATATAACAGATTCCAAATCTTCCTTATAAATTACAAAGTCAACTAAGGTGTTTCTTATGTCTAGAGACCAAGTAAACGTGACCTCCACCTGTCTTTCACATGCTACATGCACTCAACAGACACCATAATCTATCTTCTCTCAACCAAATAAAGACGGGAAATGTGAGGAAGCAGTCAATTGGACAATTTACATGGGAGGGGATAATGGTCTAGCACAAATACATGCCCTTATTGAATCTGCTCAAATTTCTACGCAATCACGAAAGCTGTCCAACACATACTTAGTATTAGTCCGCTATTCGGCCGTCTAGAGATTGAGATGGTTAAGTCAACTACATTCCTGCAATGCAACAGGCCTCTCCATTCGGATGGCTTCTGCCGTTAGCGGGAAACGTGAATCATTCTCGCCACAGGCCACCGCCACCGCTGCGCCAAGCATACATAGACAGAATCATCCTACAAAATCGGTAACGTACATATTTGATCGCTATACATACAATTAAATGTTAGGATTGCAGTTTCAGTTGAACGACATTCGATAATGAGCGAAGTATCGGAAATACACCCTGCTGAGGCAGTACCATTATTATGACTTGACATACTCTGCCCTTTGCTATCACAGTATTCCACATCAAATCTATACCTTTCTTACGACTGGACATAGTCATTTCTTTTGCACATGTCGGAACACAAAAACATGTAAGCCTGATGCTCAAGGTGAACCTATCGCACATTCCCTACTACTAAGTATAGTACTTCGTCAATAATTGATCGCTGGCGATCCAAATTAATACTGACCGAAAATTAACGATGGGTGGACATGTCTCTTAAGTTTTCTTGCGAGTGGATCCACTATGTCCTAGAAAGAGAGGCTTAATCGTCTTTCAAACAGCCAGATATCAAAAAACATAACCATATTACCATCACAACCAGTCTTGGTCCTACAAGTGCATACAAGTATACATTTTGAAAGCTATACGCGCTTTATAAATCTACGAATGGCATTACCTCTGAATGAAATGGGTTTTTCCAGACAAATACCATGACACTGATCATGGACGGTGATCGCCAGACCAAGATTGCGGTTACACGTCGCTGACGGTGCAACCTCGCAATAAAATTAGCGAATTTTGAAATTGATTTGGCTAAGGAACGTGGTATGAAACAGGTATTTGCAACTCCGTTACGCCGCAGCTAAATATTTTTCCAGTATTTGCAATGCATTCTTTCTCGATGCCATGTCAGAGATTCGGCGATATACCGACGGGGGTTACAGGTGATGGTTGACTGAGAAGGATCACAAACAGTAGTAGATGACGTGTTCATTGAGGTCGTAAGAAACGTACACTAGCGTTCCAGATCTCTAGTGCTATGCTTTCGATAGAAATGTTGTCTGGGATTTGGAATCAAGTCTCTCCATTGAACCACAAACCTGTGTTGCATCCTATGGAGAAGTCCTTTAATGATTACAGCCACTAGTGAATTTCTGGCACTCTCATATCTCGAAACGAGTCACCTTTATCGAACCTATCTGCTACAGTAAAATTCCAATGTGGTTTTAGGTAGTCGCTATGCATCTTGCAACTACCCCTGAGACTCTGCACTACACTCCCTGCAGCTTTGAGCATGTGATCATTCCAATGTGTGTTGGAACTGTGTAGAAGTCAGAGATAGCTATATCTACCACCTTCTGCAACCCATGTACAAACAGGCTAAGCTGAGTTACTGTGACAAGACTGTGTTTCGACCGTTCGATGGAAACGGGAACTGGGAGAAGGCTGAGGATTTTGCTACTGCACTGTGATGCGTTCCCAAACCACATACAAGTACTACAGATCCGCGTCCCTCAGGGCCAATTCACGTCTATGAACCTGTGATGTTACAGAATAAAAGTGATGTAGTTATTCAATGGAAAGTTGGAAATTGAGATTTAGCTTCCTGTTTTATCAATCACAACTGGCGTAAGAATCATGGATTGACCATTGTCATAAAATATTGCATTATGAGATGTGATTAGTTTTTACTTGCAGTTTCACGTGGCTTGAGGCAGCCACAACTAGCGTGCTATTGATTTAGAAATCGCATTATCGTCTTTCTAATTACTTCATGATCGTAGATACGATCATACCCGGTTGTGAAGTTATTGCTATGACAAAACAATTTCCTAAGGGACCAGAAAGTTCTTAAGGGCGCAAAAACAACTGTAACATCACACAAAAGGGAAATTCAATATTAAAGCTGATGCAAGAAGACGATAAAACAGTTTTCTTTTTATCAATGTAACACACACATTGGAATGCGGATCTCCGGGTCTGTAATCTTAGCAAAATGCATAATTAAAATGAAAATAATAATGAGGAGATGATAGGAATGAGCACTGCTAAATGATTCAGTATTCCCAGAACAAATATTTATTATAAACTAAAGCATATATCGTACCTTAAGCTTAGTACTACAATGACGGTAGATTTTTATGTCCATATCACGTCCATTGAGCGCTCTCTTATATAGCCATTGTCCTCTTGAGTCGCTCGTGCGTCGTCACGATAAGTTATAACAGTTCTTTACACTTCACTCAAACTTAGACATAACACGTTTTTATACAATTAGTAAAAATTGGATCAGACTGCCACAAATCTGCGTCCGTCTTACTTGAGAAAAACAGTAAAAGTCTTTTTAGCGCTCAAGGCTTCATTTGTTCTCCAGCGAACAAAATAGTGAAGGATCGCATATCTATCCGTATTTCTGTTTATATTGCCTCCCAAAGACGACGAATTACATTATTTAGAAAATTCCACCGTCGCCATGCGACTCCTCATTATGCATTAATCATTATTTACAAACAAGTATTTGCCTTCTGGCTGAAAGTATTAACTACTCGTATTTGCTATTTTAATGAAGTACCATTAAACAGAGAAAAACTACGAACTATAAAAGCTGCATTAACTTCCTCCAATAGAGAACTCGATAAGATTTTTACTGCACGCGTGTCGGCAACGAGCACATGTGACGATCCTATTAAATATACAGGTATTGATGCACTGCACGGACCAGTTTAAAGTTTCATCACTTGTAGTGTAGGAGGATGATCGTATCAAACAGACTATACTATAAGTTACAAGAAATGGTCCCTGTGACCCAGTGTCGTTGCTTGAAACATTGCTTTTTTCTGCTGTAAGATGCTTTGTACACTGCCATACATTTTGTTTTTCTGCCACGACTTCGAGGTCTGTGTCAGGTTCTGAACTGACATTAACACGTTCTGATCCATTGCCTCTCGCAGAAAACTAGATGTCGCACTGTGTAAGTCATGTTGTTACTGCTGCTGCCATAACACACCACACACACTGCTTGATTTTAAATAAAAGATAGTTATAAGGAAACTGGAAGAATTTAATGGCATTCTAGGGAATTTCAAAATTGCAGTCCGAACGTGTCTGACAACCTCTACATTTAAACTAATCTGTACCAGTGTTGGACAGCTTTCATGATTGCAAGAAAATTTGAGCAGATTCAATATGGACATGTATTCGTGCTGGACCATTACTCCCTCCTATGTAAATTGTCCAATTGACTGCTTCTTCACGTTTCTCATCTTTATTTGGTTGAGAGAAGATATATTGTGATGTCTGTTGAGTGCATCTAGCACATGAAAGACAGGTGGAGATCACGTTTGCTGGGTCTCTAGACATGAGAAACACCTTGGTTGGGTTTGTAAATTATAAGGATGATTTGGAATCTGTTATATCACCGACATCGGTATTCGCAAAGTGGAAATATCTGTTTCCTCTAGTTCTTTCGAGTTTTTACCTAAAAGTTTTCAAAGCCGGATGTAAAAAACTATACCGATTTTGCTCATAAAACCAAATGAAAATGGACTTTGTCTATTTTCGTGAAAAGAGGACATTTATTATCATAGCGATTTTTTTTCCTTTTTTTTAAAAAAAAAAGGTTGCTGTATTATAAGTGTCGAGTTGATGTTAAATAATCCAGCACAGAACAGCGGGTAGGTTCTCTACGAGACCGTGATTCTCGTCCAGTCCCAGTTGGGGCGAGCATCGTGACATTAAACAAAACTGTTTTCCATCCCAGAACGAGAAGCCTACTGAAAGCATTGGGGGGCTGTCTAGTCTGTGACTGCTCGTGGCCGCAGCTGCGCCCCCCACCCATTAGCGGCGGCTGAGTCACTATATTTAGATGACCAAGGTGCATTTCTGGAAAACCGCCCTTTTATCTCCTATTGTTTAGTTAACTATATCTGCTTTTGTGTTGGTGAAGGACCATCGGTTCAAGGTGGACAGTAGCCATCATGAACCATGAGGCTGTCGGCAGAGTGGCTCCCTCCATCTGTCCATCCACCCTGTACATGGTGAGAGGGCTTCGATTTTCAGCAGTTTGTGACTGTACATGGAGGAGAACGTATGTTCAACTACCAGCCCCTCTGTAGTCTTTTAGGATGACGGTTTTCCCCCGTACATGTGCTGCATTATGACCTGTTCAATATGAGTGCTGTTTTTTCACGACAATTTCGAAGTGTAATTAGAACTGTGCCGCATTTCTTCCATCAGCTGTCAAAGCATGCATTGGCTTCGTTTAGCTGGGCTGTAGCGTGATTTTTAGTAGGTGTGTGTAGTGAACTCTGACGTCAAACAGTGATAGATACTCTATGCTTGCAGTTAATATACTTTTTAAACTCCTCTCTGTCCAGCAACAACACCTAATCAGTTGTACATATTTCCTGCCAAAAAGAATAAAGATACTATCTTAAACCCCAACCTTTTCCCCCCTAGCTTGTAGGTGCAGGGTTGAGATTGAGTGTATCTCTTGCTGGTTTCGAGTGCTATTGCAAAATTCTTTCCTAGCATGATAACACCGGTTGTAGGGTATCATCAGTTTTTGCTGCGTATTGCGATTCTTTTTGTCGTCCTTGTGTAGCACTAAGCATATAGTTGTGTAATTAGACCTGATCCTTGTGATTAATTACGTAATTAGGATCGATATTTGAGTCAGTTTCGAGTGGTATTGCGAAATTGTTTGCCAGCAGGGTAACACTATTTGTATGGTTTCGTCAGTTTAGCGCTATATTGAGATTTTAGGCCGTCCTTGTGCAGCGCTATGCATATAGTTGTGTAATTATGACCGATATTTGTGATTAATTACGTAATTAAGATCGATATTTGCGACAGTTTTCCGACCAAAATCAATAAAGTACACTAACATAAACTTCCTGTCTCGCATCTGGACCTTATATCCAACAATTTACGAAGCATCGTTTTATCAATTGGAAATGCTGCAGTGATCTGGTCTATACCAATATCTTTTGTTGTACTTATTGCCTTGGCTTTATCAGCTAAAATTCGATCTGCAGCGTGACGCCGTTGGAGAGCTTTAGATTTTGCGTAAGCAACGTCGTGTTCCAAACGCGCTTCGTCAATCAGGTTTATCCCCTTATCACCACGAGCCAAACGTTTTTGAAGCTTTCTACCAGGTCCAAAGTAATTATACCCCAGAATGGGCAATTCGGTGGGAAGTTTGTCGAGAAAATCATTGCCTCCTACAACTTGTCTCCTATCATGCACGTTATACGACTGTGCTGGCTGTGCTCTGTGCACCCCCAATACAGCAAATTGTCAGTTTCAGTCTAGCTGTTTTGTGCTGGAGGAAAACCAAGCCATTTAACTGCTGCTCTATTCCCTCGACATGTTATGACACTATGAGAAACACGGGTGGTTCTGAGTCCTTCTGCATTTCCTGAGTGTAAAAGCATCCTGAAATTTCAGTTCCACTGCTATTTAAGATGTAGGTTCTGGTATTTGTTCTACACACTTTGGAAACTGTGAATATCTCACTCAACCAGTTTGGGAGCTATGACTTCTCAAATACTGTCTTGTGTTTTGAGATACATACCGAAACACCCACATTAAATTTCTGTTTATCTGGATCAACCAGTTTGGGAGCTATGACTTCTCAAATACTGTCTTGTGTTTTGAGATACATACCGAAACACCCACATTAAATTTCTGTTTATCTGGATCCAGCTGTTTAATATGTTAGTAGGTTATATCCTTGAGTCCATTATCACGAACATAGATTTGTCTCATTTTTATTGTGCTGTGTTTGGTTCGATAATACAGTGTCATTATTTCTGGGAGGATATCTGTCCATTTGTACAAGCCACGAAAATTAACACACATCCAAATTGGACCTTTTATCGTTTTGTTCAACCGCCTTCAGTTAAGTGAATGGTGAGTACTAATGTATTCCATACCGCTCCATCATCGTCTTGAAATAGCTATTGTAAAACTCCCCACCGTGATCGGTTTGGAGGTTGTCCAGGTATCGATTTGTCGCTGTCTGCAACAAACGCTCAGACATCCGCGACGTTTCTTCCCCTTTTTGTTTTAACAGGTAGTGCCCACGAAAATTTGGGGTATATATCGATAAACATTAAAATATATTTGAATGCATTATTCTCACGTGAATATTCCCTCATATCTACAATATCAACATGCTGTTAGTCATCCAAACATTTAATCGTAACGTGGCTACGATGGTATGTTTTTCATGCTGGTTTGTGCAGTTCTCGAACTACTGTCTGCATACCCCTTGCGATTATACCTGTCTCTCTAAGCTCCGAAATTACTGAGACAACCTCATTCGAATGAGTGGTACTGCCCGCAACAGCTGATGCCATGGGCAGTCGTAGATGATCTATGATCTATTATGTCATAGGGGTCGTCGTAGTTTATACGCTGAGGAGGCTGACTGCTGACTCTTTTACACTGGATGTCAATAGTAACACCACTACTATACCACTATAACGGTTTTATAATGTCTCTGTATTTCGCACTGCGTTGCTTTCCTGTGTACACTGGTCAGTTGTAGTATTTCACCATACATCTCCAGATCACTGAGTGAAAATTTGACTGATTTGAGGTTTTGAGGAAAATTATGTTCATTAGACTCCGTGTTCTTTGAAATTCCCTATCCCCTAGCTGTAATATTTTTTAATTTAAATTTATAGACTGTGTGCCAAACATGTATGATTTTTCACCACTGACACCAAATGTTTTATCTATTCTAGCATTGCTGTGACAGTTAATGAAACCGGCAATAGCTTCATCGTCGTCGTTGTGTAATTTCACTTGGAGTTCACTGAGAGATTCCTTACCTGGTTTATACGTTTCTCGTAGTGTCTGCTCTCAGTCCAAATGTCCTAACCTTAGCAACTGTAACTTCTCTTGAACAGTTTTCCATGCAGCGATGACCTTATGGTTAGTTGACATCGTGCTATATAATGCACGGACTGCTTCACAGGCTGCACCTTGTATACATTTCACTCAATCTTTACAGTAAAGTCATGCACTTTCTTTTCAAGTCCATCAACCTTTATAGCTAAGTAATTTACTTTCTTTCTGAGAATTATGTGGGTATATGTCTCTACGAGGGCTATTCGGAAAGCAAGGAACGATAAGCCGCGAAATGGAAACCACGGTGAAAATCAAAACTGTTTTATTTGCAACAGTTAGCTACAATTTCCAGCTACTTATCTCCATAGTCGCCAATTCGACATCGACGTTTGTCGTAGCGTTGTACCAACTTCCCAATATCCTCGTTATACTAGGCAGCCTCCAGTGCTTTCCGCCAATTCTCTACGCTGGCCTATAGCTCGTTGTCTGTGCCAAAATGTTGTCTTCATAGCCAGCGGTTCATGTGAGCAGAGATGAAACTCAAGTGAGACAATTACGGGCTGTATTATGGGTAATCGAACATTTCCAATTGAAAACGATGCACGAGCATTTTCACTGCCCCTGCAGAATGCGGCTGAGAACTGTCTTGAAGAAGAAAACGCACGATAGTTATGTAATGTTGGCTGCATAGGTTCAGGCGAAATTTCTCACCAGCCCCTGTAGATACTATCGTTCTAGGTATCTTTATGTGTTCCCTGTGTACTCAGAACTAAAAAGAACGACGTGATGCGATTGACGGGCATACGAGAGACACTGCCCAACACACCTGTGCAAAACTTCATCGGATTTTCACTGTGGTTTCCATTTCGCGACCAATCGTTTCTTACTTTCCGAATAACCCTCTTAGTTCCTTACCCCTACTATCTAATTGGTTGATCACTTTCAGAAGGGTCTGGGCATATGTCTCTAGCTCCTTAACTTTATGTTCAAGAACTGAAATTTTGCAGCTGAGGGCCTGACATAAGTGCAAATTTTCCATAGTGTGATGCATAACGTACTCATCATTTTTTTCATATTTATTTATCTATGTATCTGTATACTATTGTCATAGGTATCTTTATGTGCTCCCTGTGTGCTCAGAACTAAAACAAAAGACGTAATGCGATTGACGGGCAAAATAACTAATTCTGCTTATTAAACAGGGTAAGGCAGCTGCGACTAACCGCTCCAAATACATCCAGAATGAATAAATATATCGAGGTGCGCTCTCTGCCGAGTTATAGTGGATAATATGGAGAATTTCCTGACGTTCGCAAGTAATCTATAGCCGTCTAATTACCGCACCGACTTTGATTTTTTTCTAATGGAACTATCTACTTTTTTCTCTGGCATTTGAAAGAAGTTTCTAAGAGAACTTCAACGACGTAACATGTATGGGACTTGAACAAATAATGTCGAGATAACAGCACCGCAAACCATTGTCCCATCATCAGGGAATAGGTTCCACAAATGTCTGCCCTATTATGTCAAATGTAAGCAAGCATGTAACTTGGTTAAGTTTCGTGAGTATATTATCGTGACTGTGCACTGTGCCAAATTTTAAAACACATTGTTAACGCCTCACCTTATTATCGGAGTTGGCCGGTTTTTGGAAGAATCGAGAGTTTATTTATGAGTCTCTAAAGTTTTCTTGTATGTGTGTGTTAAAACGTTGTAGATTTTGTCGCCTGACGTACGTGAAAAGTAGATTCCAGTCTAGTCAGCGAGTTTACTACGCCCTGTCGACTGCAGAATCGCGGCATGCGGGAAAGATTACAGCTACGGAATAGCTGGCCTCTACTAGATCACGCCGGCGGCTGCTAAGAAGAAATTTCTATAGTTAAAGAGAAAATTAACGTGATATGTTTGTTCGCTGTAAATGGTTCTTGGCTTGTCCCTTAAGGATTTTAGTAAGTCTCTCAAGAGTTAGTCTCGATAAGTGAATTGCAATGGGAGGGTCGCAATAAGTTAGTCTGCTACGGGGTTTCGACTCGGGAATGTTCAAAGCAACTCTTAAGTCGTTTAGGTAGATACTTTGAAAAATTATCGTTTTGTTAGAGAAAGTAATTGTTTCGCCGATTTGGGTGGAGTTTAAGCTAACGCGTGGAGGGAAAAGCGGAAGATAAATTTGTGACGAAACTTACAGTTTTGCGGGTAGTAGCAGATGAGGCTACTATTAATTGAAGACTGAGATTGGTTTCTCCTGTGTGTTAATTTTGTGCGGAGGCAGTGGCTGTTCGTTGAGATGCTTGATAGCCAAGCGTTTGTAGGCGTACCGTGTCTCATTTAGTTGGAGATGTTCCGTTGGTTTGTGGAAGAGAGAGATGTTATCACGTGAAGTCATTATTGGATTTTATGGGGCGGATTATAGCATGCTCTAAGGGAATAGTGGCTTTGCGTTGGTGTATTGTTCCTGTTGAATAGAAACCAAGCACTTAGGAATATTGCCTTTGCGATTTTGTGTTATGTATTTTGTGACTTCAGCGTGAGCGCCGTTTATTGTAATAAATTGGAAATCTCTTAAGAGATACGCTGAAAGTGTTCTTGTGAGGAGAACGGACGTTCTACGTTTTTAATATAGTATTGAAAACCAATCGGAAGTAGTCGGAAATGTGCATACGCGATTTCGATTTAGAAGCTTTTCCCAAGGTCCCTAAACGCCAAAGCAAGAACCATTTTGTTGAGGACACGCTAATTGTCTTTTAAATATTAGTGGGTTCGCGGAAAGCCAACGCCTGAAGTGGTTAAAATTTGTCTCCCATTTAAAGTTCATATAGTTTAACAGTGGCTATGAAACTCGGGCTTTTTGTTTGATTTTTTCTTATAATTACGTTTCCACTTGGTGGGGTTACGTGTAGTTAACCACCACTGGTATCAAAGCATGCTGACTTGTACGCATACAAGAAATAATAACAGGCAATTAGGACAGAGATTTTATGTTTTAAACTATAAAAACGAGTCCCCGAGTATCATTTCCAAAATTATCACTGGAAAGATACTGGAATACAGAGTTCAATATTAAAGCCTACGATTAATTTTCCTGTATAGCGAAGTATTAAAGAGAAGCCACAGACACGTAAAGAAAAAGGCTGGCATTGTGTCGAAGTAAAATTCAGAGATCTTAACCCTCAAAGAAACGGAAATAATAATTTATATCTATCAATTTGGAACGAGAGGAAAGATATTAACGATTTAAGCAAAGGGAAAGATAGTTTACTCTTTATGAAAGATAATTAATTTTAAAAGGAAAGAAATTTCATTTAGTTCAGATAGGTTGAGATTTATGATCTTGTTGTAGCGAGACGCTACCTATAGACGTTATCGTTGACCAGCAACGACTACACTCTGTTCATTATAAGAATAAACCTGATGTAAACATTACGACGTGTATTCTTCCGCGTTTGCTTCAATCTCACTGGAATTCGTTTTACGTGGAGCGGAAGCCAAGCTCTGACCAACACAGTCAAGTACGACCATAAGGATAAATTTTATGCTGTGTTACACGCACATAGCCTGAGCTTTATGACCTCTTGAAACTTGGACAGCACTCGCCAGCCAGCGGTCCAACTAAACTGCAATGATGTGAGCAGCTGTGGTACAGACGTAGAAAGAGACGAGCAAATAAGCAATACAGCTTCGAATGTCATTTAATTTTTAAAGAGAATGAAATAATTTTCTGCAAAACTCCAGCACTACCGCGCGCCTGTTAAGTGAACACATGGAAAGCATGAAATGTTCTCGTTCTCACCTAACACAGCATTCCAATTACAAACAAGCGTGATGAAAATTCCTAACAAACGCACGATAATTTTTCTGAGCGAGTTGTGTGTGATGCAAAAGCATACTGCAGAGATTTCACATTAGTGTTCAATACTGAAGCCACTGATGGTATTAATTACAGTCAGTCGTCTGGTAATCTCAGCTCCTTCCTTATCCCAATCCGAGAAATAGATTCCAGTTCTGGGCGTGCCATCTGCTTCGTTGATAACGAGCCTATCAACAACAGAATCCGAAGCCAACCAAGGCGCCGCGTTTTCTCCTCTTCTTTTATGACGAGCCGTTGTATATCGCGCCATCATTCGGCAGTGACGTGTGAAAGGGCTGCGAGCGTTAGTTCCAGCACGTCTGGCAGCTTAACAGTCTTGTTACTTCTCAGGCCAAATCCCGTAACTTGGCTCCAGATCAGGTCTGTTGGGATCATATTATAATGGTACTGTGCAGAATTTGTATGATGTGCTCGATGCTGTGAAAATGATTATTTTCCATGTTTCTACGACACTTATCTACATCTGTGGTTTAAAACGATGGACATAGTCCAAATAAAGAGTATTTGGTTTTTGTTTTGTACCTTAAAAATTAAATTGTTATGTTTTCTTAGTTCAAGCAATCTTTATTAGCAGTCTTTCGTAAAATATCGATAATTATGAATTTATATTTCAAATTAAAACAGGAAATTCGCTTGCAATTTGTGAGTAGAAACAAGATGTGCATTATTCATAAAAAATGATGATGTATTTTACAATTACAAGATGTAGGTATTTCAAATTGAACGAGAAAAAAATCAGACGAGATTTGAACCATGCATGAACCGCTATAAGGTGTCTGTCTGTTAGACTACACTACCGATTCCGCTATATGTCCAATGTGTGTTTGTGTCTCAACTGCATGTAGTACAGTCCCTCAGAAGGCTTCAAAGCCGATTATATCTGTAAATTTATGAAAAACATTAAGAACCACCTGTCCCTTGTCACTTTTTAACCGTGTTCCTCACTACGGAACAAAAAGCAGCCTCAGCCATTTTCACACTGCGCATTAACAGCGCGACAGTTAGACCACAACAGTGCAGAGGCTGTGACTGTACACGATTTTTGAAATAAAAGCTGCATAGCTAAAGCGTGATTAAGAAAAACGTTGATGACTGTTAATACATTTGAATATGTTAAAGTTTCATTTAACGTAACTTAGTAGCAATATATCTAATATATAAGTAGGACCTACTTCCAAGAGCGTAACAACACCAGTGTACGTGTGCTACGGCTTCTGAGCAATCATCGCATTTGTGTTTGTTTACATCAGGCTTATTCTTGTGATGTACAGAGTATAATACGTAAAGGTTAAATTACGTCGTTGGAAGCTGAACGTTACTTAATTTTACGTAAAAGTTCTTAAAGTGCACATTGATTGGATGAGTTTACACGATACTTTGAAGCTTTGGTAGGAAAAGCATTTAAGTGGAATCATCGGGTCAGGCAGCCCGTATTTATTAATGTCATACGTTGTTGGCATATTTTGGTTACGATGTTGTTTAGCGGAGTGCATCGTCGTATTGTCAATTTATAGACTGGAAGATTTTTAGTTTGTCGCTGCAGGTGTTGAGGTGGAATATCTGATTTCTATCCATCGTATACTTTTATGTATAGTATTTTTCATTGTGACGGAAATTAGCTTTGGTGGCAGTTAACCTTATGAACCTAGTGATATCCTGTGAGCCAGATGCGTTATTAAGATCATTATTAACATATCCCGATAGCTACTACTAGCCCCATATATCACGGAAATAGTAACTGTCGCTATCCTTCAGAACATAGCGTCGTTGTAGTGATACGTTGTGTGATTTGTAGTGAGAGAAAATTAACACCCTTGCTTGCCATCGCTGTGTCTGGATAGAAGATCATTTCTGAATAACAGGCTACGTCGTTCATCTGAAGCACTGTCTTGTCTAAATAGTTGAGTGGCGTATTCCAAGTTAGAGTTTACGCTGTTCAGCGTTGCTTTCTCTCCTACGGTCGCAGTGTTGCTAGCGTCTGCCCTTACTGTGTTATTTGTATGAGTGGCCCGTGTCTAATGGGTGGCGCAGTACAGCTGTCATGCCAAGTGCTCAAAACGTTACCCTTGAGCATTGCTACACGCTATAAAGTGATTCTGCAGAAGGAATACTGCACATTGAATCTCATCTGGAGTTAACAGCAACACAGATGCGTGTTAATAATGAATTTCGTGCCTTCAGAACTCGTCGGTGTTTCTAATGGACCTCTTGCATAATTTTCGCAACAGATAACACTGTAGAAGTTAGAAGTTTGGTGATTATGCACACTATTTTGAGTTTCCTGAATGTCCTTTCCAATGCTCTCCAAATGCTCTCTTAAGAGGGTCTGTCATTACAAGTGCGGAACGGGAACGCGAGGGACATCTCTAATGTGGTACCACACTGGCTGCCTTACGTCTAGTGGCTAGCACACTGGGCTCGCATTCGGGACGACGACGACTCAAACCCGCGTCCGGCCATCCAGATTTAGGTTTTCCGTGATTTCCCTTAATTGCTCCAGGAAAATTCCAGGACGGTTCCTTTGAAAAAGCATGATCGATTTCCTTCCCAATCCTCGACACAATCCTAGCTTGTGCTCCATCTCTAGTGATCCCAATGTCTACGGTACTTTAAATCCAATCTCCTTCTTTCCAGTGGGATGTCGTATAATTGCGGCAGCAGCATTTCTTAGGAACTCGAGATACTAGAGTGTATGTGGGTCCCCATCAACTAAATACGGACCAATTATGCAGGTATTAAAAAAACACGCACCAAACATTGATAGATCAACAGCATTGTTTCTATCCACTTCTTTGAGTCAGCGTGGATTTTCAACCGACGATTAGTGCGTCTTGCGAATACTGATTTGCCTGTGGTTTGTAAACGACCCTTCTTCTTTAAACGAAATTTTGCAGCATCATTTTGCATTCATAGATAACATTCGGAGAATTATAACCAATTTTGGAAGTCATTGCCACGAAGCTGTAGGTGCAGCAAAATGAGAAGAGGATGAAATGCGATTGAATGTAGTACCTGAGTTACGTGTTGACTTACTTGTGTTAAAATATGGCAGACGTTTATGGAAGCTCTTCGTGGCGGGGGAACAATGGATAGCGTCGCTAATATCTTAATACTACACTCCTGGAAATTGAAATAAGAACACCGTGAATTCATTGTCCCAGGAAGGGGAAACTTTATTGACACATTCCTGGGGTCAGATACATCACATGATCACATTGACAGAACCACAGGCACATAGACACAGGCAACAGAGCATGCACAATGTCGGCACTATTACAGTTTATATCCACCTTTCGCAGCAATGCAGGCTGCTATTCTCCCATGGAGACGATCGTAGAGATGCTGGTTGTAGTCCTGTGGAACGGCTTGCCATGCCATTTCCACCTGGCGCCTCAGTTGGACCAGCGTTCGTGCTGGACGTGCAGACCGCGTGAGACGACGCTTCATCCAGTCCCAAACATGCTCAATGGGGGACAGATCCGGAGATCTTGCTGGCCAGGGTAGTTGACTTACACCTTCTAGAGCACGTTGGGTGGCACGGGATACATGCGGACGTGCATTGTCCTGTTGGAACAGCAAGTTCCCTTGCCGGTCTAGGAATGGTAGAACGATGGGTTCGATGACGGTTTGGATGTACCGTGCACTATTCAGTGTCCCCTCGACGATCACCAGTGGTGTACGGCCAGTGTAGGAGATCGCTCCCCACACCATGATGCCGGGTGTTGGCCCTGTGTGCCTCGGTCGTATGCAGTCCTGATTGTGGCGCTCACCTGCACGGCGCCAAACACGCATACGACCATCATTGGCACCAAGGCAGAAGCGACTCTCATCGCTGAAGACGACACGTCTCCATTCGTCCCTCCATTTACGCCTGTCGCGACACCACTGGAGGCGGGCTGCACGATGTTGGGGCGTGAGCGGAAGACGGCCTAACGGTGTGCGAGACCGTAGCCCAGCTTCATGGAGACGGTTGCGAATGGTCTTCGCCGATACCCCAGGAGCAACAGTGTCCCTAATTTGCTGGGAAGTGGTGGTGCGGTCCCCTACGGCACTGCGTTGGATCCTACGGTCTTGGCGTGCATCCGTGCGTCGCTGCGGTCCGGTCCCAGGTCGACGGGCACGTGCACCTTCCGCCGACCACTGGCGACATCATCGATGTACTGTGGAGACCTCACGCCCCACGTGTTGAGCAATTCGGCGGTACGTCCACCCGGCCTCCCGCATGCCCACTATACGCCCTCGCTCAAAGTCCGTCAACTGCACATACGGTTCACGTCCACGCTGTCGCGGCATGCTACCAGTGTTAAAGACTGCGATGGAGCTCCGTATGCCACGGCAAACTGGCTGACACTGACGGCGGCGGTGCACAAATGCTGCGCAGCTAGCGCCATTCGACGGCCAACACCGCGGTTCCTGGTGTGTCCGCTGTGACGTGCGTGTGATCATTGCTTGTACAGCCCTCTCGCAGTGTCCGTAGCAAGTATGGTGGGTCTGACACACCGGTGTCAATGTGTTCTTTTTTCCATTTCCAGGAGTGTATTTGATCAGGTCCAAAACATTCATGTCGTTGAAGTCGTTTAGATGCTTTCCTCAAATGCCACAAAAATGTATATAGTTCCATTAGAAATAAACAAGGTAGGTGTCGTAATTCGGCGAACGCAAGAAATTCGCCACATTGGCGGCTATAATTTGGCAAAAATCGCACCCCTATATTCATTCTGGATATATTTTGGGTGGCCTGTCTTAGTTTTAACGCAGTGTATGTTGAGTGGAAGGTCATTTATATACGAGTAACAGTAGTTGTATGAGCTTTGTGGAACATCGTAAGTAATTTCTCCTACGTCAGACGAATTTCCTCTTCTTACATTGGTTGAATTATTAAGCATAGCTTCCTGCATCCTTTCGGTTAGATATAAGATTAGCAATTGGTTAGCTATAACATCGATTCCATAAAACCTCAGTTTATCTGGGAGGATACTGTGATTAACAGTCAAATTTGGAACTATGTACACTGAGGTGACAAAAGTCATAGGACAGCAAGATGCACATATACAAATGGTGGTACAATCGTGTACGAAAGGTATAAAAGCGCAGTGTATTGGCGTAGCTGCCATTTGTACTCAGGTTGTAAAGTCTCTTGCAGCGGTCTCTCCGCGATATTTTCAGAAATTTTATAAATTATATAACTCAGTACATATCTCGAAACATCTCTTCTTATCTTGCCGATTTCTAAACTTTAATATACGATGATTATCAATGAAAAGTAGTTTCAAGCCCTATTATTACCTGGAGCGTGCATTTACTCCATGGAATAGCTTCTCTGCTATCTATGTTTTCTCTTGTGAAAAGAATGATTGAGATCTTGCCGATTAGCCGTGAAAGAAGGAAGATGTATATGTAAGTATTGTTGAGGTAGTCGCCATCTTGATGAGATTCTGTATGAGAAGGAATTTAATACATGAATTAAACTAAAGTAAGTGTGTTCGCGTATTATTTAACTGATTATTATTGACAGTGTCTGCTTACTACGCTGTTTTGCACGGCATCAGTGGGGAACGTCTGATTTACACTGGACGAACCTGCCGTTTTGTACGCTCAAGATATCCTGTTTATTACTTTCAATAAATGGGCTAACACGATCTTACCAGCAGATCTCCGGCCTTCCCCATGTGATCACCGAAAGTTAATAATTATTACAAATGTTTTCAGGAGATCGCCTGACAATTTTCGTTGCACCGAGACTTCGAAATTGCTTCACTGTCTTATGGAATTTAAGTTAGCTCAATTTAACCAGGATAGAACAGTATTGAACTGTGCGAATGTGATAAGCCTGCTTTGTGAATGAAAATTCCCTTAATATACGCATGTTTTTTACTATCCTGATCAGTGAAGCTAAATCAGGCCGGTGTGAGAGAGGTTTTTAAATTTCAGATCCCACAAATATATTAAATTTGGCTTCACTGTGACAGGACACACTTTTGAGCATTACTTAAACATTGTGTGAATTTTATGTTGCATGTGCACGAGAGAAAAGAAGACGAGGCCTGTTCCAGAAGTCACAATGTCGCCACAACCTACGAGAACGTCGTTTTGGCCAGACAATACACAATTAAATTTTTGTAGATAGAAATTTTAATACTTGAGTAATGTCAGACATTTTCAATATAAATTTGATATGTGTAGTTAGAATAACTATTTAAATGTCTATCGGTGGACTTTGAATATTTTTGAATCAGATTGATTGAGTGACTGTTGGGTTGAACTTGAGACAGGAAGTGTTTATTATAAGTGAATATTATGCAAAGTTTAGGTCAGTGACATTATTAACTCAGATGCGAGTGACTTTATATATTTATTGTTCTGTGTATTAATGGTTCTTACTAGGGCGGCTTATAAAATGGCAATGCAACAGCAGAGCGAATCACAACAGCCCTCAGCTGTTTCTGAGGTTAGTGAAACATTAGACGCTAGCTTAACTGAAGTAGTGCCTAGCGGCAGCATTAATCAGGCCCCACAACAAAGCTTAAGTGTTTCGATGTCATCTGAGCAGGACGAAATAAACCCATTGACTGTAATCATGTAGCAGTTAACATTGTTAGCCAAAAATGTAACAGACTTAACTAAAGCGCAAATAGAGACTAAAAGGGAAATGAATGAACAATTAGCAGCCAATCAAGTGAAAGTTGAACAATTAGCAGCTAATCGAGTGAAAGTCCAGGAGCAATTACTAGCTAATCAAACAAAGTTGAATAAGCAATTACAAGCTAATCAAGCGGAATTAAATAATAAATTAGTAGAGACTTTACAGAAACCTGATGATAAATTAAATAAAACTGCGGAAGAATTGAAAATTCAGAATGAAAAGACAGAATTAAAATTAGCTGCTCAAATTGAGCAAGTCACTCAACAGTGTAATGAAAATGCGAAGAAGTTACGCCTAGAGCTAACCGAGTATGTTGCTATTAAGCTTGATACTATTAAAGAGCAGGTCGAGTCAATCCCACAGATAGTTCAAGCACAAGAACAGATACAATGTTCTATGGCGGTAATTCCGGTATTAGTTGAAGTTCAAGATGAATTAAAGCAACAAGTAAATGAGATGTCAGCAGATATGTAGGATTTGAGACAATTACAAGACAAGATTCCGAAGGACATCCAAAATTTGGATAAATCCATAAATAACATAAAGGAGATCCTGAGTACCTGTTCCTGAGGTTCCTTCTGGTCTCTCAAATCCGTTACGTCTCCTGTCCGGTACGCCAATGTGACGCCTGTCCTCCGTGCCGTGTCCCATGTTCCTGTTCGATCAGTTTCACCTCAGTTCAGCAAGACATCGATGAAGAAAATTTTTCAGAAGATTGTAAAAATTTGCATGTGTAAAGAATTTTTTTGCCTATGAGGCAGATTTTATCTTTCCTATGAATTCTAGAATATCTCTCAAATTTCTAAATTATTCTGTGTTTCCTATCATATGTGATACCTAGTTGGGATTTAAGCCTCCAGGTTTTCCGGGGTTTCCCTGTGAAGGCCAGTTCCTGTATAGGTAGACCTGATTAACAACTATATAAGTCCATCTTCCCTGGTTGTGTACGTGGGATGCGTGTATGCCCCAGTACACGTGAAAGCAATAACTAGGTATCTAAGTAACAAAGATCGGTGTTACCTATACCAAATCTCTTTCAATTCTTGTAATCAAAAAATCTGACTAACGTATGTTCCACAAATTCTAACGAGTTAGCTAAGCCAATAGTTAGCTCGCAAAGTGGATACATATCAACTTTTGCTCGCTGCGAGGGGCGATGTAATGTCTCTTGCAGCGGTCTCTCCGCGATATATTCAGAAATTTTATAAATTATATAACTCAGTACATATCTCGAAATATCTCTTCTTATCTTACCCATTTCTAAACTTTAATATACGATGATTATCACTGCAAAGTAGTTTCAAGCCCTATTATTACTTGGAGCGTGCATTTACTCCATGGAATAGCTTCTCTGCTATCTATGTTTTCACTTATGAAAAGAATGATTGAGATCTTGCCGATTAGCCGTGAAAGAAGGAAAATGTATATGTATGTATTGTTGAGCTAGTCGCCATCTTGATGAGATTCTGTATGAGAAGGAATTTAATGCATGAACTAAATAAAAGTAAGCGTGTTCGCGTATTATTTAACTGATTATTATTGACAGTGTCTGCTTACTACGCTGTTTTGCACGGGATCAGTGGGGAACGTCTGATTTACACTGGACGAACCTGCCGTTTTGTACGCTCAAGATATCCTGTTTATTACTTTCAATAAATGGGCTAACACGGTCTTACCAGCAGATCTCCCGTCTTCCCCATGTGATCACCGAAAGTTAATAATTATTACAAATGTTTTCAGGAGATCGCCTGACAATTTTCGTCGCACCGAGACTTCGAAATTGCTTCACTGTCTTATGGAATTTAAGTTAGCTCAATTTAACCAGGATAGAACAGTATTGAACTGTGTGAATGTGAATAAGCCTGCTTTGTGAATGAAAATTCCCTTAATATACGCATGTTTTTTATTAGCCTGATCAGTGAAGCTAAATCAGGCCGGTGTGAGAGAGGTTTTTAAATTTCAGATCCCACAAAAATATTAAAAGGTGATTCGTGTAAAATGTTTCTGACGAGATTATTGCCGCACGACGGGAGTTAACATACTTTGAACGCGGAATGATAGTTGGAACTAGACGCGTGGGACATTTCATTTCAAAAATCATTAGAAAATTCAATATTCCGGAATCCACAGTATCAGTAGTGTGCCAAGACTACCGAATTTCTGGCACTACCCTTCACCACGGCCAACGCTGTGGCCGACGGCCTTCACTTAACAATCGAGAGCAACGAAGTTTGATTAGAGTTGTCAGTGTTAACAGACAAGTAACAATGCGTGAAATAACCGCAGAAATAAATGCGGGACGTACGACGAATGCATTTATTAGGGCAGTGCGGCGAAATTTGATGTTAATGGGTTATGGCAGCAGACGACCGACGCCAAGTGCCTTTTCTAACAGCACGACATCGCCTGCAGCGCTGCTCCTGGGCTCGTGACCACATCGGTTGGACCCTAGAGACCTGGAAAATCGTGGCCTGGTCAGATATGTCCCGATTTCATTTGGCAAGAGTTGATGGTAAGGCTCGAGTGTTGTCCAGACCCCACGAAGTCTTGGAACCAAGTTGTCAACAAGGCCCTGTGAAAGCTGGTGGTGGATCCATAATGGTGTGGGCTGTGTTAACGTGGAATGCACTGGGTCTTCTGGCCCAACTGAACCGATCATTGACTGTAAATGGCTATGTTCGGCTACTTGGAGACCATCTGCACCCATTCACAGACTTTTATGTAAGACAATGTCCATCTGCATCTACATCATACTCCGCAAACCACCTAATGGTGTGTGGCGGAGGGTACTTTCGGTACCACTATCTGATTCCTCCAACCCTGCTCCTCTCGCGAGTAGCGGGTGGGAAGACTGATCGTCGGTAAACTTCTGTATTGGCTGAAATTTCTCGAATTTTCTCCTCGTGGTCAATACGCGAGATGTATGTGGGGAGAAGTAATATGTTGTCCGACTCCTCCTGAAAAGTGCTGTCCCGAAATTTCAATAGTAAATCTCTCCGTGATGCACAACGCCTCTCTTGTAACGTCTGCCAGTGGAGTTTGCTTAGCATCTCCGTAACGGTCTCTCGCCAGCTAAACAATCCGGTGACGAAGCGCGCCGCTCTTCGTTGGATCTTCTCTATCTCCTCTATCAGTCCTACTTGTTAGGGATCCCAGATAGATGAACAGTAGTCAAGAATCGGTCGAACAAGCGCCTTATAAGCCTCTTCTTTCGTGGATGGGTTACATTTCCTTAAGATTCTTCTGATGAATCTGAGTTCTGATATCTGCTTTTCCCACTATCTGTTTTGTGTGGTCATTCCACCTAAGGTTGCTCTGGATAGTCACGCCTAGATATTTTACGGCAGATGCTGTTTCTAGTTTTTTTTTAAAAAAAGAGATGGGCCCCCTCCATGCCCGCACCAACGTGGTGACCAAACCAAAAGTTCTACTGTCACCTCCGTCAACATGTTAGTTATCTAATAGGTGGATCACAGGATGCTGGGCTGTGATGTTATCCGTGCGTCTGGGTAAGACTACGCATTAACACGGTCCATCAAGTGATAGATAGTGGACGAAACGCGAATGAGGGTAGCAATTTGAAGAGCAGAGGGAAAAAAGTGCCAAGGCTCGTGCCATGGGAAAAAAACCTCTGCGACAGTGGGATGGGTAGTAACAGCAGTAGTGGCCTACTAGCTGCAATAGTTCATGGAAGGTTGGGTTTGTTCGTATGGGTGTCACGCATCATTACCGTGGCAGGCGATGGCGATGTATCCGAGTTTGCTGCATCCGGTGCATTCCTGGAACAATCAAGATCGTTATATATTAGTGGGAGATCGGCCATAGATCATCTCACTGTGTGGGAGGTGTGTGGAGCTTGTCTGCATGTGGTGTACGGTACGGCTTCCCTGTGTGGTGCCAGTTATTCAGCAAGTGTGTTCCAACTGGATATACAATAATGGTGGCTGATTAACAAGGGCTCACCTGTACAGTTGTGTTTGCGTGAACTTGGCCATAGATGTTAGGTCCTTACGAGTATGTCTTTTGGTCTTTTATGTTTCCATCTATGGTTGTGGTCGTAGTTCCCCAGATTCAGAATAAACGGGTTCTGCGAATGTCTGGAGTTTCTGTATAGTCTTGTGGTGAGTTTGTGGATTACCTCCGCGAGAGTCTCAAGTCGGTATTCCCGGTGAAGGTCCGCAATTGCTTATGATTTTGAGTACTTTGTTTTGTATGATCTGCAGACGGCGCAGGCGTGTGGGCGTGGCGTATCCCCAGACAGGAGCTGCGTACGTCATCAGGGGTCGAATAAGTGTCATGTACATGGACCTCGACACCCTTTTGTTCAGTGTGCTACGCCTGTTGAGCATAGGGTAGAGCTGTTTGAGCCTCGCGCTTGCTCTGTTGGTCATGTGTTGTATGTGGTTTCCCCCCCCCCCCCCCCCCCACCCCCCAGAGTAATTTCCGATCCAGCGAAACACCGAGGTATTTGACTTTCTCACGGAAACGTAATGGCCGTATATGTAGAGTTATTGGTCTGCAGTATCGGTGTTTGCGCAGTTGCTTCGGTCTTCTAGTGAACAGAACGGCTTCGCACTTGTCGACGTTTACTCTAATACGCCATTTCTCTAACCAAGGCTCAGCCACTTTGAGTGCGGTCTGTAAGTGTGACGTAATGTTTGATGGTTTCCAATCTTGCGCGAGGATGGCTGTGTCATCTGCATAGATTGCCATCGTTGTGTTGTGTGTAGTTGGGAGATCAGTTTTTCATCAATAGTGTAGCTGTACAGTAGTGGATTTCTTTTCCTGTGTATACGCAGTATGTTACATTTATTTACGTTCAGGGTCATCTGCCAGAGCCTGCACCATTCGCCAATTCTCTGCAGGTCGTTCTGCAAATTATTACTGTCTTCTGGGGTTGCTACTTCGATATAGATATCTGCATCATCTGCGAATAGCCTTAAAGAGCATCCGACGCTTTATACTAGATCGTTTATATATATTGTGAACAGCCAACGGACCTATCACACTTCCCTGTGGTACTCCGGATATTACCTTTACATCCATCGATTTTGTTACGTTAAGAATTCGATCTGCAAGAAAGTCTTGAATCTAATCGCAAGTCTGCTCCGATACTCTGTAAGTTCGTATTTTTTTCATTAAACAGTATTGCGGGACGGTGTCACATGCCTTACTGAAATCAAGCCGTTGACCACTGCGCAGTGGATCTCATGGAGAAATAGAACGAACTGAGTTTCGCAGGATCTCTGCGAAACAGATGTACCGTGTCACTGGGCCACAGCTGTTCGCAATTGGTTTGAAAAACATTCTGGACAATTCGAACGAATTATTTGGCCACCCAGGGCGCCCGTCATGAATTCCATCGAACATTTATGGAAGGAAGTCGAGAGGTCAGTTCGTGCACAAAATCCTGCACCGGCAACACTTTCGCAATTATCGACGGCAATAGAGGCAGCACAGCTCAGTATTTCTGGAGGAGACTTCTGATGACTTGTTGAGGCCATGCCACATCGGCCCCGGTCGGGTTGTACGATCGCGGTCCGCGTCAGAGAACTTCTCTCTGGGCTTGGGGTTTTCCCTCTTCCACCTCCTTTCCGGGCCCCTCTGCGTACACCCCAGTGGTGTGTGCGCCGCCCATGCCTTCGGCTCGAATTGGCACTGGGTCCGAAGTACTCATTCCCTTCTGAGGCCTTCCGCCGCCGCTTTCTTTCCATCCTTGCCACGTATCAGGGCTCTGGCGTTGTTTACACTGACCATTCGATGGTTGCTGGTCGTGTCGGTTATGCTCGCACTCTAGGGGACCATTACGAACAACACTCATTGCCGGCTGGCTACAGTGTTTTCACTGCTGAGCTGGTCGCCATCTTTCGTGCTCTAGAGTATATCCGCTCCTGCTCAGGTGAGTCCTTCGTTATCTGTAGCGACTCCCTGAGCGGTTTACGAGCTTTCGACCAGTGTTTCCCTCGCTCTCGTCTGGCGATGGCTGTCCAGGAGTCCCTCCATACTCTTGACCGTTGCGGCCGCTCTGTGGTCTTTGTGTGGACCCCAGGCCATGTTGGGATACCGGGCAATGAACATGTTGACCGCCTGGCCAAACAGGCCACCAGTAAACCATCTCTGGACATTAGCCTCCCGGAGACTGATTTGCGAGCTGTCTTACGCCGCAAAGTTTTCGAACTTCGGGACACTGAATGGCGCATCCTGACCACACCAAACAAACTCCATCCTACCAAGGAGACGACGAATGTATGGCGGTCCTCCATGCAAGCCACTCGCAGGGGCTCAGTAGTCCTTTGTCGGCTCCGCATTGGCCACACCCGCTTGACACACAGCCATTTACTGCGCCATGAAGACCCGCCTCTATGTCACTGCGGATCGGCTTTGACGGTGGTCCACCTTTTGTTGGCCTGTCCCCTTTTAACTGCGCTCAGGCACACGTTTGCGCTGCCTGATACGCTCCCTGCACTTTTAACAGATGACACTGTGTAATGCCACTTCCTCGGACGAGAAATAAAAATCAAAAATTAGCTCCCAATACCCAAAGATTTCCCCCCAAGTCCCAAATTCCCAAAAATATGAATAAGCGAGCGAAGTTCCATTTATTACTATTATTAGAACAATAACAAGTAATTAAATCAGGAATCTAAGACTTGATAATTTAGCAATCTACGAAAGAAAGATTAAATTTCAGTAAAATTAAAATCAAAATCATAATGAATTGCAAAATTAACATAAATTAACATTCGCAAAGTAGAACCAACGATCCCAAAGAATACCCCGTGTGAGTACTCTACGGAAATCGTGAGTACTGAGTAAGTATAATTCAATGCATGTAGACGCGCTTAGATTGTTTTTGAGATTGAATAATTGCGATCTATTATGACGCAGTAATACGATCTTCTGACTTCAAATATCACGGCATTAGAATTCGAACGGAGGACTTTTACCTACTAGAATAAAGTGAACTATTAACTAGATAATTGAACTAAACATTACTTAGACAGTGATTTAGGCAACGAACACTGATAGACCATTTTCATTCATAATAGCCAGTGGTTTATGGAACTTCAGTGATAGGTCCGAAGCATATAATTTAAATCCCCCCAACACCTGGGAAAGTTTTCTTCTCAAGGCTCGGTTAGGAAGTGACTGATATTGTGCAATAAAACACCCTCTCGTGCCAAGTCGTGCATTTGTGATTTAAAATTCTATCAAATTATTGACATGAAACTCCCGAGTAATAATTACGCGCAGCGATAATATTTGACTGTAGCTCTCGGCGCTTGAGTAGAATCTTTGACTCAAGTAACAAGCCCACTGTTACGATTTCTTAGATACTTGAAATTACGACCAGCGTGTAGGGAATTTGTTATGGATGTGACTGTATTGGTTTTACCATTAATATTTCATCATTAATCAGCTGAACATCGATTACGAACGATTAATTACGATTCTTGGTGAAGTAAATATCTCACGCCAGTCGACATTTCGGTTGAGCATTGTTATTTTGTGAAACGTCGTCTTCGTAACTTGATAACGATCTCAACAATCTACCGACTGTCGCCGAGTTTTAGCCGAGGCCAAGTACAAATCAAACCAAATCATCAAGAAGAGGCGTTATAACTGCTATAGCAGCTTAGTTTTGCGTGTTATTCGTGCAGGGGGCTTTTAACACTTGATCTAAGTGTTTGTCTTTATTTTGTGCTGAGTCTGGCCTTTGGCCTACGATTTTAGACTGAGTTCTTTTTTAGTGTGATTCTTGGTGGTTGACTTTTCCTTTTTTGTTTCTATGGTCTGCCAACCACTGTCACACTCTGTGTGATTTTAATTCATTTTGTCTGGTCTCTGTTTGAGCCTTTCTTGTCCTGTGTCGTCTCCATTGTTCGTTTTTATTCTTTGTGGGTGTTTTAATTTTTTGGAAAAAGGGACCGATGACCGTTGCAGTCTGGTCCCTTCAATGCCACAAACCAACCAACCAACCATGCCACGTTGAGTTTCTGTAGTACGCCGGGCAAATGGAGGTGCGACGCGATATTGTGAGGTAGTCACTTTTGTGACCTCAGTGCACGTAGGAACATAAAGGCTCTTAGGAAGAGGCGTTATAACTGCTATAGCAGCTTAGTTTTGCGTGTTATTCGTGCAGGGGGCTTTTAACACTTGATCTAAGTGTTTGTCTTTATTTTGTGCTGAGTCTGGCCTTTGGCCTACGATTTTAGACTGAGTTCTTTTTTAGTGTGATTCTTGGTGGTTGACTTTTCCTTTTTTGTCTCTATGGTCTGCCAACCACTGTCACACTCTGTGTGATTTTAATTCATTTTGTCTGGTCTCTGTTTGAGCCTTTCTTGTCCTGTGTCGTCTCCATTGTTCGTTTTTATTCTTTGTGGGTGTTTTAATTTTTTGGAAAAAGGGACCGATGACCGTTGCAGTCTGGTCCCTTCAATGCCACAAACAAACCAACCAACCAACCATGCCACGTTCAGTTTCTGTAGTACGCCGGGCAAATGGAGGTGCGACGCGATATTGTGAGGTAGTCACTTTTGTGACCTCAGTGCACGTAGGAACATAAAGGCTCTTAGTAAAATGTTCTTTTTGGGGAGGATCACGGACCCTCTTCCCCACCTATTGTGTAGGAGCGGGTATAAGCCAGGCGGACTCAAGCCCCTACCACGCCGAAGCGGAGAAGCGAGGCAACTGTCCCCCAATTGAAGCAGCTGATCGCCGCCATTTGCAGGGATGAATTCCAGTACTGGGGTTGTGATTTGACGTATATGAGACGCAACAAGAGCAAATTGAAGCACAAATTAAACACATGTTTGTTTAAAAAAGTACTGAGTATTCGAGTCTATTTTAAAAGTATACTTAAATGAATGAAGTTTCCTAATTTCCGAAATACGTCTGCATAGAGACGCGAAATTTAAGAATGTAAGGCTCTTTCCTGACAAGGTGGAGCGAGTTTACACCGAGTTATTTGCATTAGATAATTACATGAAACTTTTAAAGTAGCAGACAATACGATTATTATTTAATTCACGTAATTTTCCTGTCACATTCTGTTTGTTTTTGCCGACTACTGTGTACATTTTGCACGCTTGCTTTTGTTTAGCACAGTATTGTCTACACTCGAATTTTGGTATGATTAATTGTAATAACCCATATCACTTTAAATACGGCAGGAATTTCATTCGCACATTAGTTTTTAACACTGGTTGGCTCTGAGCACTATGGGACTTAACATCTGTGGTCATCAGTCCCCTAGAACTTAGAACTACTTAAACCTAACTAAGCTAAGGACATCACACACATCCATGTCCGAGGCAGGATTCGAACCTGCGACCGGAGCGGTCACGCGGTTCCAGACTGAAGCGCCTTTAACCGCACGGCCACACCGACCGGCAGTTTTTAACACTGATAGCACCTCTAAAAGTGGTTGAGTTTTGCAACATTTGATCAAATATTTGACTATTTAGGAAGTATAATCACCACCCGTAAACACATGTTAAGTATCTAAACGCAATTATTCGACCTACCTCTGATTCATACTTAATATATACTTGCCTTGGTAACCTGGAAAAGGAACGTCCAAAATTGTACACACTGACAGTATTTCCACACTATTTAACCTAGGCCTATATTGCACGATTTCCAGGGCACTATACCTTTTTCAAATGAGTTGGAAATCCAAATACTGTCAGTATAGCATCGTCCTTCAGTTGACGTCTATTTACATAATTTTCCATGTAACAGTTCTCTTAAAAATGAAGAGAGCACAGCAAATGATTTGCTGTCGGTTGGAAGTTCTCTCTCCGAGTAGCAACTGTCCATTTCCGATTTAGAAAATCGTTTGTAAGGGGAAACCTAAACAAAAACAAACGCTCATGATGTATTATTTCTCCATGAAAATACTATATACAAGTAATAGAAAGTAACAAACAACCAGAAATGACCGACCTGTGAAATGTAACATTGTTCCAGTCTTCGTCTTCGCTTCCATTATACTGTTACAATTAAAAGCAGCACACGAACGAACCCTGTTCACGCACTGTTTTCCTGCAAATGGCGGCTTCTATCACGTTCAGTGTGGGGACGCAACACTAGCGCCAATGCGCGTTCTAGTTTTTATTTAGTAAGTCTATGGGCGGACTAGGGCTGTGTGAGGAGAAGGGCGCGACCTTGGGCTCCCAGCGTGCGTCGGGGGCTGCGGCGGCGCCGGCGGCGGCGTCGGCCCTCGTTAGGCGTCTGGCCGCGGGGGGCGCCACGTGGCGTCTGCGGCCTTGCCGGAATGGCGAGCGCCTCCGCCAACACGTGGTCGCAGGCACTCTGCGCGGCGCCTCCTACCCAAGGTGACGGGTACAGTTTCCGCGGAAGAAAAACATATCTACAAATAGCTTTAAAGCGTCTTCTGAGAACGTACGGGTTTACTTCCGGATTTCATGCTACCTCTGTTTCTTTCTTGTATAGTGGACGTTTCATAACTAATAGCGAAAACCGACACGGCTGAAAGTACCCGATAACTGAAGCAAAAAAGTGCCAGTAAACAAGAGTCTGCAAACTAACCTATGTGAGATACGACGGCTGTTTGAAAAACTTTCTGCCTCGTCCAGACAGCACAGTACCACTCGAATTACTATTTCCCCTTACGTTGGTACATGTGTTAGTAGACGCCATGTAAAACTGCAAGTCATTCGAGGCAGCGGTTGACTGTAGGCGGTCGTTTGAAGCAGTTTGGTGCGCGTGGTGGTGAAAATGGGGAAAAAATCCGTACTTCTGGATTTCCGGAAAGCTTTTGACACCGTTCCTCACAAGCGACTTCTAATCAAGCTGCGGGCCTATGGGGTATCGTCTCAGTTGTGCGACTGGATTCGTGATTTCCTGTCAGGAAGGTCGCAGATCGTAGTAATAGACGGCAAATCATCGAGTAAAACTGAAGTGATATCAGGTGTTCCCCAGGGAAGTGTCCTGGGACCTCTGCTGTTCCTGGTCTATATAAATGACCTGGGTGACAATCTGAGCAGTTCTCTTAGGTTTTTCGCAGATGATGCTGTAATTTACCGTCTAGTAAGGTCATCCGAAGACCAGTATAAGTTGCAAAGCGATTTAGAAAAGATTGCTGTATGGTGTGGCAGGTGGCAGTTGACGCTAAATAACGAAAAGTGTGATGTGATCCACATGAGTTCCAAAAGAAATCCGTTGGAATTCGATTACTCGATAAATAGTACAATTCTCAAGGCTGTCAATTCAACTAAGTACCTGGGTGTTAAAATAACGAACAACTTCAGTTGGAAAGACCACATAGATAATATTGTGGGGAAGGCGAGCCAACGGTTGCGTTTCATTGGCAGGACACTTAGAAGATGCAACAAGTCCACTAAAGAGACAGCTTACACTACACTCGTTCGTCCTCTGTTAGAATATTGCTGCGCGGTGTGGGATCCTTACCAGGTGGGATTGACGGAGGACATCGAAAGGGTGCAAAAAAGGGCAGCTCGTTGTGTTTTATCACGTAATAGGGGAGAGAGTGTGGCAGATATGATACGCGAGTTGGGATGTAAGTCATTAAAGCAAAGACGTTTTTCGTCGTGGCGAGATCTATTTACGAAATTTAAGTCACCAAATTTCTCTTCCGAATGCGAAAATATTTTGTTGAGCCCAACCTACATAGGTAGGAATGATCATCAAAATAAAATAAGAGAAATCAGAGCTCGAACAGAAAGGTTTAGGTGTTCGTTTTTCCCGCGCGCTGTTCGGGAGTGGAATGGTAGAGAGATAGTATGATTGTGGTTCGATGAACCCTCTGCCAAGCACTTAAATGTGAATTGCAGAGTAGTCATGTAGATGTAGATGTAGACTCGTGCACTGATTAAATCCTTCGTCAAAGAAAGTTTAACACCGGCCGAATTTCATTTGCGGCTTGTAAATGCGTATGGCGGCTCTTCGCCTTCAGTTTCAACCGTGAAGAAATGGGCGCCCAAGTTTAAACGTTGCCGTTAAAGCGTCCAGGATGATTCGTGCGAAGAATTTCCAAAAAGTGCAAGCTCACCGAAAATCGTAGACAAAGTGCACGATATGATTTTGGAGGATCGACGTACAAAAGACCCTGAAATTGTCAATGCTTTAGGGATATCAAAGGAACGTCACCTCCTGCACCAGGAGCTGAACATGTGAAAGCTCTGCACAGTATGGGCGCCGTGCGTGTTCACTGCAGATTACAAATACACGACGGCTTCGGAAAATTGCTTGGTGCGTTTTAAGAAAAACAGAAGTCAATGATACGTGACAATGAATGAAACATGGCTTTACCTCTAAACACCCAAATCCAAACAGCAGTCCATGCAGTGGATAGAAGCCGGTTCTTGAGCTCCAGAGAAGGCAAGGACGGTGCATCGAAGGCCAGAGGATGTAGGCGTCTGTGGTGGAATGCAAAAGAAATTTTGTTGATCGACTACCTTGAAAATGTTAAAATATAACTGGAGAACACTACTCTCAATTTCTAACGAAACTGGACGCAAGCATTTGTGAAAACAGACGTGGCTTAAGGAAGAAAAAAAAAAAAACATCATCTTCCATCAGGATAGTGCACCTACCTATAAAATTGTCTTCGCAATGGGGAAATTGAGGGATTTTCACTATAAAGTGCTGGAACGTCCACCCTGTTCCCAAGATTTGACACCTTGGGCTTCCATCTATTCGTAAAACTTATGAAATTCTTCGTTGTTCAGTGCTTTTTGGCCAATCAAGAAGCCATTACGGTTGTAGACGTAACTTTGTAGCACTTCTGGAGGAGCACTACAGAGAGGGGATAATAGCATTGGGACACCGTTGGAGGAAATGTATTGATATTTGAGGCGAATAAGTTAAAAAATAAATCTTCTTTGAAAGAATAAACTGTGGTTATGCTACCAGGCCGAGGACTTTTCAGACCGCCCTCATAATTGCCAATGTGTGGTTATGTGTCCCAGTTGGAGGAAATGCATTTCAACTTTGAACGTTTGGGTTCAGTCCCGACCTAAAAGGGCTCCAATTTCACACAAGATGCACCTTAACAAGAAATACTGTACTGTATCAGATCGCTGCACGTTACAATGTGCTGTACACTTCTATTACAGGAGCTTCTCCCTATCTGTGTTTCTCTAGCTTTGTCTTTCAAACTTGACATTTTAGTGTGTTGCAAGTTGGCTGGCTCATCCTTCTTTTTTTTATTATTTTTGCGATCAGCCAGACCAGGCCATCTGTTATATAATTTTACAACCTTCCCCTACTTTCTCCCTGTACTGTACGTTTTCCCCTTTCTGTTAGCTTCTGTAGTTTTGTTTTTCCGCGAGATTCGCCGTTTGTTTTACTCCCTTTTACTTTCCCTGATTCCTTTTTGGACTGTTTTTTAGCTCGAGACATGTTTGAATGAGGAAAGAGGCACTGATGACCCTGTAGTTTGGTCCCTTTACTCCCCAAACCAAGCAACCAACCACGAGCTGGTTGACGTGTGGTCGTCGTATTACGATTCACTCGTCACTACAGTGAATTAAAAACTCCTTCAGTCACCCCAGGATCATCTCGTAAATCTTGAAAATACTGTACAATTCGATGAGACAATGTTTCAATTGTATCAGCGAGAGTGCTGTACGCATCACTTTTGAGACGGTCTCTGACAGAAAACTGCTGATGATTGAGGTCAGATAGTCTTGGAGGCCAAATTACAAGCAAAGTTCAGCCTATCCATCTTTGACTATATTGGAGCGTTGGATACAATTTTAATTCCGCAACAGAAAGTGCCGTTGCTTCATCATGCGTGTGCGACATTTTCCAACCACAAGCCATGGCTGAAAGGCAAATCCAATTGCGTGGGGAATTAAGTAAAGTGTTGATATTTCAAATACATTTGTAATGACTAGGACAATATTTCATTCTGGGACAAGTGGCGTCTCGTAACCAAACATTCATTTATCTCGCCAACGACACTTTTGCAGGCGCCCTTGTTGACTGGAATGTTTCTGCTTCTACTCGTACTATCGTACACTTTCCTAGAAGCCAGTTTTCGCTATCAACTGTCACACACCCTGTATACAATAATGACAAGCCTCCAGCTTTCATAAATATCCAAAGCTTCTTGTTTGCATAGTTCTGTCAGATGCAAATCAAAATCTGAACAACTTAGCAAAGCCTAGAGAGGTGAGAAGCTACCAGGCTGTCTCTTAATTTCAATAAAACGCAATTCATGTATTGTGATGAAACACGAAATCGTGTAATAGTACATCAGAGTGAGATAATTGTTGCACTAGCATTACCTGGTCAGCATGATGACAAGCGTCTACATTAGAGATGTAAAACTACTGTAGACTACCGTAACTAAGCGTAAACTACAGTAGTTTTGCTTAGTAGCTTCGGTCAGTTAAGTCGTAGCTACGTTACCTGTAAGTTGGGAGTGTTGCATACCTATCAGGCGTTAAGTCATAACGATCGATTTCTTTACTCATGCGATCAGCGTCTTACTAGATTCCCCTAGAAACTGGAACCAGGAAACGGTCTAGAAACTGAGCGAGGATATATATTAGGTCCAGGTAACCTACAGAATACTTTTGTTGTACATACTTATCATCCTGTCTGTTACTTTAGAATAAACAGTATTTATATCAAACTGAAATTGTCAAAGTTTAGTTCAGGTTTTACCCGAAAATTGTGATTTGTAACTTGAAACAAAGGGATGGTGTAGCAAAAATAAAGAGAACAACAAAGATTTATCATATAGCGCTAGAAAACCCAATTTCCTCACCAAAAAAGTAAAACAAAAAGAACGCAAAACAAAAATAAATCAGACATTTTTCAATACTTTGTCGAACTTTCATAAAACATAGTTCTGTAATGCACAAACAACTTTCGTATTTACAAATAATAACAAGAAACTCTAGCCTTTGATTATGATGAAGAACTTTCTATTGAGTACAAAATAACAACAGTTAATCAAAAATGGTTGAAATGGCTCTGAGCACCATGGGACTTAACTTCTGAGGTCATCAGTCCCCTAGACTTAGAACTACTTAAACCTAACTAACCTAATGACACCACACACATCCAACCCGAAGCAGGATTCGAACCTGCTACCGTAGCGGTCGCGCGGTTCCAGACTGAAGCGCCTAGAACCGCTCGGCCGCATCGGCCGAGAAGTCGTCGGCTCCAATTTCTCTCTTACACATGCAGTTGTGTTTTTTTCCCTACCAATACTACCGGTAATCCTAGCATTTACTACGCCCCTTATGTAGTGTACCAAACCCACCGAACAGTAGGTTTGGTAGAGAGCAAATCTAGTCTGCACCAGTGATCTAGTGCGGGACATTATGGGCGAGTCCTTTCCGCCTACACTCTACGCTGGTCTGCAGCTCGTTGTCTGTGCCAAAGTTCTGTCCTCGCAGCCAGCGGTTCATGTGCGCAAGGAGATGAAAATCAGAGGGAGCCAAGTCCGCACTGTAAGATGGGTGCTCAAGCACTTCCCATCGAAAAACCTGCAGGAGACTCTTTTTTGCAGCGACCGTGTGTGGCCGAGCATTATCAAGAAGAAGGAAAATGTCTCAGGAGAACTTTCCTCTTCGCTTCTTATGAATTGTCCTTTGTAGACGATTTTCTCGAACTGATCCACTCGCTGAACAAGATCATCGTTTGACACTCGCTCCCCTCCCACCACCCCGTTGAGCCAACCAAACAACCACCCTTCACTGACGGCCTGCATAATTAACATCTGTACGCCGTGATTCGAATTTCCGGCACCATTGTCGCACATTGCTGTCACCCAAAGCAGTTACATTATGTGGGCTGTATAAAACCAAGCGGAATCCCTTAGCATCAAGACATCGAATGTTAGTACGCTCTTCATATTTGTCTGTGTTGTTCTAGGCACCTTTTTACGCGCTCACTGTGCGCTCAGAAATGAAAAGTGCAACGTGACACTATCTACTGGCATACTAGAGACATTGTGCAACACACCTGCACGAAGTTTCATGGCATTTTCGCCATGGTTTTAATTTCGCGAGCTTTCGGACCTTGAGAAAAAATAGCCCCTGCATTTATTCCAAGGAAAGTTAATTTCCTTACAACTGTATTTTTTATTTTATTTTGGAATTTATCTCATGTACATACAATACATTTCAAGACAGTATTGTATCATCTTGAAGTAACTGTTAGGTGTGTTTCACGAATCGAATGCCGTTAAGTGCCACAATTGTCGTTCTATGAAAAGGGACGTCTATCATGCGCCTGCCAGACAGTTTGATAATTCGTGTCAGATAGCCTTAACTCTCTGCGTCGAAGCGAAACGCAACTTTAATCAACATATCAAAACAGCTAGAGAAAGGACGCGGAACTTACTGCATAAACTTGCCTGGAACAATACAATGAACTACACATTACCATGACTAGAATTGCTACGATTCGGTAGCTTTGATACAGTACACAAACGCCGTAGTAACTGATAGGTTACCGGTAGTGTTGGTAGCATTGATAGGAAAAGAAACATAAATGAATGTGTAAGGGAAAACTGGGAGCGGACGACTTCTCTTTTTTTTCGTTACATTTTATAAGTAATAAAAATTGGTTGTTCGCATAGCGTCTGCTCTTTTTTGTAACCAAATCAAAAACTTTCTATGCAAGTTCAGCTTACATGCATAAACATAAGAAGTACATACAATTATTTTTGTTATTTTGTACCCAATAGAACGTTCCTCATTATGGACAAAACCGAAAGTTTCCTGTTATTACCGATAAATGCTTCAGTTGTTTATGTATAAAAGAAATATCTTTCATACTTGTTCGACGAAGTATTGAAGTGATTTTTAATATATCTTTATTTTGCGTCTTTTTATTTTGCCTAATTTTGAGGAAATTGCGTTTTCAAATGATATATCATAAATCTGTGTGTTTTTAAATTTTTACTACAACAGCCTTCTTCTTCACGTTACGCAGCAACAGTTTTCGAACGAAATCTGAATTAAACATTGACAGTTTCAATTTTGGTATAAATCTGTTTTCTTTCGTAACAGACTGGATGATAACTATGCACAACAAAAACGTTCCTTAGGTAATATGGCCCTCCTTATATCCTTAATCAGTTTCTAGACGGTTCGCAGTTTCCATTTTGTACGGGAATCTAGTAGAAATTGATGGTATACGTAAAGAAAACGATTGCTATGAGGTAACGCCCGGCTGGTATGCAACACACCTAAATGAGAGGTAACGCAGGTCTGACCATAACTGAGTAAAGCTACCAGAAAATTGGGAAATGTGTGGTAAGTTCCTATAGGACCAAACTGCTTAGGTCATCGGTCCCTAGGCTTACACACTCCTTAATCTAAGTTAAACTAACTTACGCTAAGGACAACACACACACGCCCATGCCCGAGGGAGAACTCGAATCTCGGACAGGGGGAGCCGCGCCTCTGGCATGGCGCCTCAGACCGCGCGGCTACCTCGCGCGGCAAAAGCTATTAGGAAAATTACCGTAATCTAGGCTTACTCAATCTACAGTCATAGGACACCACCTAATATCGTGTCGGACCTCCTTTTACACGGCGTAGTGCAGAACTCGACGTGGTATGGACTCAACAAATCGTTGGAAGTCCCCGCAGAAATACTGAGCCATGTTGCCTCTATAGCCGTCCATAACTGCGATAGTGTTTCCGGTACAGGATTTTGTGCACGAAGTGACCTCGCGATCATGTCCCATAATTGTTGTATGAGATTCATGTTGTGCGATCTGGGTGGCCAAATCATTCGCTCTAATTGTCCAGAATGTTTATCAAACCAATCGCGAACAACAGTGGGCCAGTGACATGGCGCATTGCCATGGGAACATGCAATCCATGACCGAGCGAGGTGGCGCAGTGGTTCGTCACTGGACTCGCATTCGGGAGGACGACGGTTCAATCCCGCGTCCGGCCATCCTGATTTAGGTTTTCCATGATTTCCCTAAATCACTCCAGGCAAATGCCGGGATGGTTCCTCTGAAAGGGCACGGCCGACTTCCTTCCCCATCCTTCCCTAATCCGATGAGACCGATGACCACGTTGTCTGGTCTCCTTCCCCAAACCAACCAACCAACCCACCATGCAATCCATGAATGGCTACTGATGGTCTCCAAGTAGCCGATCATAACCATTTCCAATCAATGATCAGTGTAATTGGATCAGAGGACCCAGTCCATTCCATGTAAGCATAGCCCACACCACTGCAGAGATGCTGTACCAGCAGCTTGCACAGTGTCTTGTTGACAACTTGAGTCCATGACTTCTTGGGGTCTGCGCCACACTCTGACCATACCATCAGCTCTTACCAACTGAAATCGGGACATCCGACCTGGCCAAGGTTTTCCAGTCGTCTAGGGTCCAAGCGATATGAACGCGAGCCCAGGGGAGGCGCAGCAGTCGATGTCGTGCTGTTAACAAAGGCACTCGTCTCGATCGTCTGCTGGCATAGCCCATTAGTGCCAAATTTCGCCACATGTAGTTCGTCGTCCGTCCGACATTGATTTCTGCTGTTATTTTACGCAGTGTTGCTTGTCTGTTAATACTGACGACTCTACGCAAACGCCGCTGGTCTCGATTGTTAAGTGAAGGCCGTCTACTGCTGCGTTGTCCTTTGCGAGGGGCAATACCTGAAGTGTGCTATTCTCAACACACTCTTGATACTGTGGATCTCGGACTATTGAACTTCCTAACGATTTCCGAAAATCCTATGAGTTTAGCTCCAACTACCATTCCGCGTTCAAAGTCTGTTAATTTCCGTCATGCGATCATAACCACGTCGGAAGTCCATTCATCTGAATCGACTAAGTAGAAACGACAGCTCTTCCAACGCACTGGCGTTTTGTACCTTATGTACGCGATACTACCGCCACTGTATATGTGCATATTGCTGTCCAATACTTTATTCACCTTAGTGATTGACAGTATACGGTAGAACAAGGTAATTTTACAATTCTATCCATGACTATAATAATAAGATGCCAGTAAATTCTCTTTGAGTCAACAATATAGTTTGTTGCCAGCGTTTGGGCACATATATTCTGCACTGTGCCTAATAGTATGGTTGCAAGGTCCGAACAGAAGAGTGTGTTTCCGTGGCTATCGGGGATTTCGGCACCACGTTAGTGGGAGCATTGTGCATGGTGCCTGGGATACAACCGATAGACGTAACTACTAAGAATCGCGCAGCAACGTATCGGCTGAGCGGGAAGACCTGACGCTAAGGAAAGACACATAGGCCTTGAGAGAGCGCAAAATCTGGAAAGTGAACTCATGTCAAAGGGAGTGGGACAACAGCGAAAAGGCACGTAGTGCGTACGCATTCTCCCACAACATTAGGGAACGATTGAGGGTGAAACATTCAATCCCACCGAGATATGTTTCTCTTCTTAGCTGACCACGAGTCTTACCGCAATAATTTGCTACCAGTGAACCTTGTTCAGGAGACTGATTGTGCTTGTGGAATGAGAAGGACCAAGAAACATATATTTCTGTATTGTCACCGTTGGACGCAGGACAGACGGCCAGCACACTCACATGACAACACAACGCAATCGCTTAGACACTAGATCTTGTAGACTGAACTCAGCGACTACTCAGGCAGAGTAGCTAGAGATCTGCGTACATAGTACTTGCACCGAAAAGGGTACAGACGGCAACGAGCACAGGCGACGACATACAAACATAGAATAAGGACTAAATGTATGGTCACTGGAGTGTCACGAAAGCATATGTTCATTACACACTAATATTAGCACACGCTATCGTGTAGAGTAATCTACTCTAGATGAACGGTCGCGCCCTCTGAGGGTAAGAGGCTTAAAGTCCCGCTGAAGTTCTCTTCCTCGGATGACGAGTAGCTGAAGATCTGGCGGTGGCTGTCCAGGAGAGAGAGGCTGAATGTCATCCCGAGGCACTCCCTCCTGGACAGCATCGGCGGTGGCTTTTGACAGGGCACTGAGGGAACTGGAGCAGATGTGAAATTTGAAGCCTTGATGGCTCATCATCTATAACAGTGCCTTCACGTCGCCTACACCACTATGTTCTGAAGACGCAGTCTGGGAAAACAATTGAACAGCAAGATGAGCTCACGTATTTCGATGATCAGTGAGCACTACATCAAAATAGATATGTATACACTGTAAAAACAAAAATACAAAAAAGCTGTATTTGCAGTTTATAACAAATTAACAACGGTTACAATTCGATACGTTTACATTATAAAAGCAGATTTCAAGACTGTGTCTGCAGTTTATTATAAAACAACAACGGTTACAAACATATAAGAAATATTAAAACCCAGTCGGAAAAAATACGAAAAAACCATATCCCAAAGTTATGTCCACACTATAAAAAAATACGAATGCTTAAGTTTAAAATATAGAACCCTTTTTAATGAAATCATTGCCACCATTTGGCCGTAAGTTTTTATTAGTCATCCATTTCAGTGTCGTGATTTTAACTGCAGAGCAGTTTTCGAGTGCAGTGCTAAAAAAGAGTCAGTATTCACACATATTTGTTACTGACTTTTTTTTCACCATCGCACTTGAAAATGGCTCTACAGCTGAAATTGTGATAGTGAAATAAATAAATAAGAAAGGCTTGCAGTCAAATGGAGGCAAAGCCTCGGATTTAATTCAAAAAGCATATCATGACTTTGGTCACCAACCAAGGAAAAACAAGAAACATATTTTTATGAATCCTGGTTCTACATTCCTATCCATCACCTCATTTCTTAACTTAAATCGATTGAAGTATGAATATTCTGCATTGACAGTAAAACTGATGTGCAACGCTCAAGATAAACAGTTTCACGGGAATGTATCGCATTGAGGTATTGTTCTTAGACCCATAATTCTGTTGAACTCTGCTCCAGTTGTCAATCGACTAAGAGCGTCGTCTTGAAGCAATTTCTTAACGAGTTTTTTACTCGTCTTCATCAAACGTAGACTATTTATTTCTTTATTTTTAATTTCACATTTCGCACTAAAATATAGTGTAAGTTATTTTAGGTTAAAGTCATTCTAAAGCTTGATTCTTTTCAGCCAAATCCTAGGGAACTGGGAATGGGGAACAAGCGTTACCATTTGGGAGTGTATGGGAAGGGATCCTCAGTTCAGACATTAACCGAGGGATTGGACTTGTTTTTAATTAGTTTGTGAAACTTGAAGTCCCAGATAAAAATATTATAAATATGAAGGCTTAGTGTATGTATGTGCAACTGTTACTCGGAATTCATCCATAGATTATGTATCTGTTTTGGCTCTTTTCTGTTTTAATTTTGAGAGTGATTAGGGGTAATTTCTTATTTCTCGATTTCTTCCTTTCAGTTTGGAGTAAGTGTAGCAGTCTCGGTATTTGCCTTTATGCTGAGATAATTCTAATTAATGATTCAATAGGGTTGGTTCTCAAGTTGGTTCTTCAGATGGTTTTTCTTCTGACAGTTCTTCTTTTAGGTATATTTCCGGAGTCTTTCAAAGTATTCTATCAAATTGTCGTCTCCTGTAGACTGCTGTGGTTAGTTTCTATCTAGATTCAGATGACTGACGCACTGTCTCGTTGTGCGTGCGATCTAATATTTGGAGGCGTCGATGAAATCCGGTGCACTAAACTTTATGAAGAGCTATCCTCTCTCTACAAATAATGGAGTGGGGGAGTCAAAACTGTTTAGTGCTGGAATGGGACAGTCAGAACTGTTTAGTGCTATTGAGATTTCGATAAGCAGCTTAGGTTTGGCTTTATCTCCTGTTATTCCATGTAGCTGAGATGTCTTTATTTTGTTATTGTTTCAAATAGTCTGGGAAGAACTTTAACGGCCGAAAGGACAAAGCCTTACCGACTGATCGGCAGAGGAAGTGGTAACACGATATCTTTTGCTGTTTTTATTTGATTGGACGCGTATTCCGCACAGTTTTTACGGTACTGCTGAACAGTGATCGGAGAGTTTCGACCATTTTATTCTACAGAGTCCGTTGTAAGTGCCGTAGCGTTATTCCGTAAATTCCTTAGGAGTAGTTTGTCACTTCATTTACTGCTCAGTTCCTCTCCCCGTCTGTTATGTCCTTGACGAGTTCGTGCTGTGATTCGCTGATTTCTGTGATATCTAAAATGTCCAGAATAGCTACAGAGTGACTCCAGGAACACTTTCCTGAGTTTAAACACTTCCGCTGGCCACCAACTCCCCATACATGAACATTATTGAGCATATCTGGGATGCCTTGCTATGCGCGGTTCAGAAGAGATCTCAACTTCTTCGTACTCTTTTGGATTTATGGCCAGCCCTGCAGACTCCCTGTAGATTCATTAGGAGTAGTTTGTCGCTTCATTTACTGCTCAGTTCCTCTTCACATCTGTTATGCCCTTGACGAGTTCGTATTGTGATTCGCTGATTGCTGTGGTGTCTAAAATGTAAAAAGAAAATGAGGGTTTAACATCCCGTAGATGACCACATCGTTAGGGGCGTAGTACAACTCGGGTTGGAGTAGCATAGGGAAGGAAATCAGTCGCGCCTTTTCAAATAAATCATCCCAGTATTCACGTTCAGAGATTTAGGGAAATCATGGAAAATCTAAATCTGGATAGTCAAACGGGTTATGAACCGCCATCCTCCGCAATACGAGTCCCGCGCCTTACCACGGCGACATCTCACTGAGTTTCGAAGTAGAATACTTCGAATTTTAGAAGTTCATGTATTGCTTTTAATGTGTACCGAAGCATTTCAGCCTTTTGATCAGTTATAATTTGGTTGTTCTGTAGGAGCAGCTCCTCAGTGCTGTATTACAGCAGGACGACAGTCTTCCTGGACCAAATCCTCTCTCAAAGGAATATGAGGGAGACCAACTCAGTGAGTTCAGAAGACGGAGACGCTGCCATTTGTAGAGGATGTGGGGACTGAGAGACGCGTTCCGCCGCTGTTATCTCTGCTTGCGTTACACTCTGCCGGGGAACATTGTTGGCGAATTTTCCATGCTGCGACACTTCATGTGGAACTTCGGGGAAACCCGTGTACAAGTTTATTACATAGCCACTTGCCCTTATTTTCATTGTATCGTTAATCGTAGTGCCCCAGAGCCAACCATGGAGCGACGTAGACCTTTCGTCTGTTCAAAGTCGAATCTGTATCCTTCTTGTCTTGCCAAGACGAACGCTTCGTGAATGCTCCACGCAGCTAATGATTTCTGCGACTCTGATCTGAAGCCCTAGTTAAGCAGGAAGTATCGTTTGTACCTATGTACAGCACTGTGCGGCAAATTCACGACGAGATATAACTGACCTTACATTACCTGACATAAATGGTATCAGCACAGCATAACCTACATAATAGGCTCGGGTCAAAAGAGCAAACTCGAAGCCTGGAAGCACCCTCCCCATCATCAGAGGAAGGAATGCAGTGAAAAAGAGTCGGTCCATCCGTTCAACTGAAGATTACGTGTACAATACATTTTGAAGCTTTGCTTCAAGACGACGCTGCTACACGGTCGATAATCCGGAAAAATTCGTCAAGGAAAAATGCATACATAGTTTGTACAGTCCCACATTTTAAGTCGCTGTCAAAGTGAATTGTTTCTCTGCTCATCACTACACGAGGAGACGCTTCACCTGGCATCTAGAAGTCTTAGGATAAGGCACTGGAATGCATTCTTGCCTACGGCAGCAGCTCTCCCACAGAACGAATAATTTCGGTGGTGCCAGAGAGTCAAGTGGAGGTTGCGACGTCTGCATGTGACAAATCGACGCCCGTGAACTTGCAGCCCGCAGGAGAGTTAAGTGGCTGCCCTCGTGTTGGCCAGCAGACGTCACAGAGAGGAGCGCCTCGCGTCCAACCGCCATTCGCGCTGCACTGCCTCGTCCTTGCAGTCCAGCTGCTGTAGGATGGACAAGTCTGCAACACACGTGGACCGCACAGTGTTATTCACATGAACAGATCCGCCCTGGAGGACATAATACCACAGGACCCCACAGTAGACGCTGTCCAACACATTGCTGGACAGATACAAAACGCATCTGCTGCATATTGTAATCCTCCGGCAAACATTAACTGCAATAGGCATCAGATTAAAAAAAGCTATTATATTTGCAACGTGCGGCTATGGAGAACAAACATCTCTGGTTTAACAGGAACATTGTAAAAGTGTGTGCAACTAGAATCTGAATTTTTCAGTACAACAAGAAAAATGACACCAAATATTGAAACGGTTAAGTGCAAAGGATGTTAGGAAGAATAGTATGCAAACACAACTATACATTTAGCAGTTCACATCTATTAATCAACATAGTCTTGGTAACAAAGTTAAGCTAGCTAGTCTGTTCCTGCACCCACTGCTTCCATGATATTCAAAGGTCTATCCGTTACTCAATTCCTTCATGATTCGGTGAGAAGTGCAATTAATCATCTCATTTGTATAGCACCTAACTTGCTGAAATCATATTATTATAAATTAGATTTAGTGTTTTGTTTTGGGCTGAAAGGATGAATAAATTTTGCGACTGTGAGAGAAACACTTTTCTTTTATAGTCACTCCGTAATAATGGAATGTGTTCCCCATTCCCCTATGCTTTATTGGAAATTTGGAAATTTGTGATAAGTTCCTGTGGGGCCAAACTGCTGAGGTCATCGATCCCGAGGCTTCAACACTAGTTAAACTAACTTACGCTAAGGACAACACACACATCCAAGCCCGAAGGAAGACTCGAACCTCCGACAGGGGGAGCCGCGCGAACCGTGGCAAGGCGCCCTAGACAACGCGGCTAACCCGCACGGCATGCTTTATTGATCGTCATATTGTACGCTAATCTTACGGGAAATTGGAGCCTTTTAAAGCTGAATGGTTAGTCAAAAAATGTTCAAATGTGTGTGAAATCTTATGGGACTTAACTGCTAAGGTCATCAGTCCCTAAGCTTACACACTACTTAACCTAAATTATCCTAAGGACAAACACACACGCCCATGCCCGAGGGAGGACTCGAACCTCCGCCGGTACATGGTTGGTCAGATGAGTGGAATTCGTGGTATGCTTTTATCACTTTCGGTTAATATTTCCGCTTCTATGTTGTTTTTAGAACCTTTTTTACGAAGGCATACCGAGAATATTAGGTCAATTTAAGAATTTTGTTCGGTAATTTCAGCTTTCCTATCGGTTCATCACTGTGTCAATGGATTTATACATTTTTTTCTTTTCCTGGTATATATTTTGTATTCGCTGATTGTTCGTTGAACTACGTCATTTTTTGTAGCTACAAGTAAAACTGTTCGCTGGCACAACCAGTCTTTGTTTACGTAGCGGATCAGAGCAGTACGTATAGTTTCCAAGATGTATTCTAGAATATCGGAGAGTATTCTAAGACATTCGAAAACATTCGTTAATATTCCAGAATATTCGCAAAAGCCCGAGAACATTTTGCTATCAAAAATTCATTGATGGGAAAGAGACAGAAGATGCTCTAGCGATGACGACCACTTCAGTCACACTAGCTCCACAACCAGAACAGTTGAACAGTTACAACCATACAATGCACAAAGAAGAATGCAAGGTAGCAGGACACAAAAACCAGTGATTGGCGTTGGGTGCTTTCGGAAATATCGTCAACTTAACGAATAAACACTTTAAATTTTATAAGTAAAGCCCTCATGTTTTCGTTTGTCAGCTTCTTTAAAATTTCTGTGGCAACTAAAACTAAACTTATTTCATTCCATGTAGGCTTTCACGGCCGGCGTCTTTATCAGTAAACTCTTCCGGGCTAAGTTGCCGTGGTCGATCTGTAGAACTTCTTCTCCCTGACGTTTCGTTCTCAACTGCGGAGAACATCTTCCGAGGTGAGTCGACGACTGGCTGCTAGGAGCTGGGGCCGCCGCTTATATAGAGATCGTAGGGGGCGCCACCACACGTCACATGGCGTCGATGTGCAGCTATCTCTGGCTATCGTCTGTTCTCTCGATTGCAGGCAATCGATTGTCACGTGATTGATGCAACGTCGACCGCCATATCTTATCCAATTTTAATCCTTCTTCTTTACGATTAAAATTGTATTGATGTTTGTGGATTTCAATTGCCTCTCTATACATACGTGTATAATAGTGCGACGTCCTCGCTAGCACACTTGTTTCACCAAATTTTATGTCGTGATCTCCATCCTTAAAAACATGTTCCGCTACTGCCGATTTGTCGATATGTCCCAAGCGACAGTTTCTTTTGTGCTCCGTCAACCGTGTATTGATGCTTCTTTTGGTAGTTCCTATGTAAACCCTGCCGCAACTACACGGAATTTTATATACCCCTGGGGTGGCTAGGGGGTGACGAGCATCTTTTGTTGATCTTAGGCATTCACTAATTTTCTTAGTAGGCCTAAAAATGGTCTCTACCTGAAACTTGGCTAGTACTTTTCCAATGCGATCCGTGATATTATGGATGAACGGAAGAAATACTTTTCCAGCTGATGGTTGTTGCTGTCTCCCATTTTTAGGCATTTTTCTATTTGGGTGAAGTGCTCGATTAATCTCGTTTTTTGTATAACCATTTTTCGCAAAGGCCATTCGTAAATGATTTAGTTCTTCTTGTAAGTAGCCTGGTTCACAAATATTATTGGCCCTATCCACTAGTGTTTTTATGACCCCCCTCTTTTGCCTAGGGTGGTGGTTTGAGTTCTTATGGAGGTAGCGATCGGTATGTGTACCTTTCCTGTAGACCTTATGGCCTAAGGTCCCATCCGCCCGTTTGATAACTGATACATCCAAGAAGTTAAGTTGTCCATTCTTCTCCTTCTCCATAGTAAATTTAATCTTTGGGTTGATGCTATTTAAGTGTACCAGAAAATCATTCAAGTCTTCTTCCTCATGATTCCATATTACAAAGGTATCATCCACATACCGATACCACTTCGAGGGGCTTTTTTTGGCCGACTGCAATGCTTGATGTTCAAAATATTCCATGAATAAATTCGCAATTGCGGGACTTAGGGGGCTTCCCATGGCTACCCCATCGATCTGTTCATAAAATTCACCATTATACTGAAAATCGGCAGTAGCGGAACATGTTTTTAAGGATGGAGATCACGACATAAAATTTGGTGAAACAAGTGTGCTAGCGAGGACGTCGCACTATTATACACGTATGTATAGAGAGGCAATTGAAATCCACAAACATCAATACAATTTTAATCGTAAAGAAGAAGGATTAAAATTGGATAAGATATGGCGGTCGACGTTGCATCAATCACGTGACAATCGATTGCCTGCAATCGAGAGAACAGACGATAGCCAGAGATAGCTGCACATCGACGCCATGTGACGTGTGGTGGCGCCCCCTACGATCTCTATATAAGCGGCGGCCCCAGCTCCTAGCAGCCAGTCGTCGACTCACCTCGGAAGATGTTCTCCGCAGTTGAGAACGAAACGTCAGGGAGAAGAAGTTCTACAGATCGACCACGGCAACTTAGCCCGGAAGAGTTTACTGATAAACTTATTTCATTGCAATGATCATCAACATTTCCGTTTACTACAGTCCACGTTTCTCCTCTGCGTGTTAGGAAGAAAATGCAATTTTTTTTCTCCTTGGCCTCTTTAACATCGCCACGCCGGCGATATGGATAGACACTCAGAGTAAGTGGCGAGATTATCTGTTTAGCAGATACTTCCGCTTTTAACGGCGCGACTCAAGAGGTCGCACAAGACGCGTCCTCTACAGGAAGTACACTGCCTGACAAAATAAGTGAAGCGCCCAGAACAGGAGGAGGAAATGAAATGAACGTTCAAGGGGTAAGGAATGTTATAGCAGTGATTTTAAAATCGAGCCATATTTTCAAAGAACTTGGCAGAAGGAGGTCACTGACCAATGTGACGCGGCACACCTTCTGGCCTGTATGAACGCACTGATTGAGTTAGAAAGCAGCCATAAAGCCGTTGCATGCTCTCCTGAGGCAAGTTGGCCCACAAGTTGTGTAACTGGTCCTTGATATGCTCGATACTGGCTCTGGGAGAGAGTTGACGTCCAAGCCGGTCTCACACATGTTGTGTCAACGACAGATCTGGGTACGTTGCTGGATACTGTAGTACCTCAACATCACGCAGTTACAGAGACGCGTAGTACGTGTGGATCAGCATTGCTCTGTTGAAAAATCGCACCACGAAACAGTCGCATGACGTAACATGCGAAGATGCTGGATGTCGGTGACGTACCGTTATGGCGTGAGAGTTCCCTCGGCCGCTACCGGCCGTGTCCTCAAGTCATACCCCTTGGCTTCCCATACCGTGACGACGGTAGTAACACCGGTGTGCATCCCCAACACATCGAAAACATTAAACTCTTCCCATGTCGCTGCCATACTCGCGGACGATGGTAATCCAGGATAGTGCACAACAATGATTCATAGCAGATCGGAATGCGATGCCGTTCATCAGCAGTCCATGCTTGCCGGTCATGGCAGCACTTGAAACGCAACCGTTTGTGTTGTGGTGTTAACGCAAGGCTACATATGTGACCGTAATTTCCTAGTCCGGCTGCTGCTAGCCTCCGGCCAATGGCCAGGGACGACACAGAATGTTGCTGGAAGGCCATTGCTTCTTTTGGGATGGCAAGAACAGATGTGAAGGGATTACGATTTGCTCAGTACACATTATGGCGTTCCTCCCTTTTGGTGGTCAGATACGGTCTACCGGGACCGCGACGACGAGTCTCAAACAGTCCGACATCAGGCCACCGTCACATACAAATGCCCCAGAAATAATATATTGCACTATTCGATCTGTCGGCCAAATAGAGACGTACAATGAGACTCTTTCAAACTGTGTCAGTGCTGATAACGCTGTCTCTCACGAGTACCCGGCATCTCCACGGTGTTTACTCAACACCTGGCGCTTTTCAAGTTCCTGATCTACGCTACCAGGCATGGTAACAACACTGAACACGAACATCAATAACGCAGTTGTATGTTTCACAAACAGTTCCAGTTATAATCATTTACATACCCGCTGGTGGTGCATGTGCGTACGAAGTACACTGATATGCGACCATGTCTTCTGGGTGCTTCACTCTTTTGGTGGCTGGTGGCTGGAGGCGCACCGCAGATATCCGGCCAGGCTTGCAGACTGGCAGCTACTGTCGTCAAAGTTTCTGTAAACCGATCCCCAATACGACAGTTACCTCGCTTTGCGGCACAGGACACTGAACAGGAAAGCTGAAGCGTGTGCTGTGTTTTCGGGATGGGAAAAATCGACCAGTTAAAACCGACACAGGTATTATAGTTCCGAATAACCGGTATTTGTTTGGTCAGGCTCACACAGGTGTTTTTTTATTCTTTACTAATAACCGAATTAAAAAGGCGAAATATCAATTATCCATAGCACCAGTGCTAAAATTTTTCGTCTTTAAATAAACTTTTTTTTAAAAAAAGGAGTAACTTTTATCTTTAAATCTACATTGGTTTGAAATATTGCGTTAATATAAAAACAGGAAAAGCGATGGGTGCTATTTTAATAACAATGCCGACTGAAACCAGCAAAAAAGACATGGCATAAGAATTGGTACAGTATTACTGAGACAGTAGCGTTCTTTTTGCCGTGTGTCATGGCTTAAGGTGTATGCGTGTAGTTGCAGTGTGGAAGAGTTGACCTCATATGGTCTATTTGGTAGTTTCTCACAGTCGTCGCTGGACATTCACTGTATTGTAGAATGACACCAACCAGTCTGGAAATGTTTTTACGAAGTGATGTAGCAATGACGTACAACGCCTGCTTTGTTTTAAAAGATTAAAGATTTATAAATTTGTCTGCCCTTTCTATGAAGTAATAGAAGAGGAAGGAAATTTTGATGACAGTAATAAACAAAGTTAACCAACAGTTCGTTCATAGCGTACAATAAAAATTCTGCCTGTGGCTACACTGCGGTATTATGTATCGATAACACCCTACAGATAGCAACGGAATCACAATTTTCCATTAAACGATGATAGCGGCTGTGTGAGATAATGCGGACCCAGTGGAGCACGCCGGCTGAGCCACGCCTCCAGCGGCTCTGGACTACGAGCGCCCTCTGCCACCGCAGTATAGGATGGCCAACAGCGGCTACTCACAAGGGAACCTCCCCATCGCAACCCCCTCAGATTTAGTTATAAGTTGGCACAGTGGATAGGCCTTGAAAAACTGAATCCAGATCAATCGAGAAAACAGGAAGAAGTTGTGTGGAACTATGAAAAAATAAGCAAAATATACGAACTGAGTAGTCAATGCGCAACATAGGCAACATCAAGGAGAATGTGAGCTCTAGAGCGCCGTCGTCCCGTGGTTAGAGTGAGCGGCTGCGGAACGAGAGGTCCTTGGTTCAAGTTGTCCATCGACTGAAAAGTTTAATTTTTTATTTTCAGACAATTATTATCTGTCCGTCCATCCGTCCGATGCGAGGTAACTGCGCCGTAGTATGGGGACGCCACACCTAAACAAACATCGAAACACACGACGTCAGTCGACTACAGCGCATGGGGGAGAGAGTATTCCTGCTAACGAGGCTCCCTGGCTGGCAGTTGACTGTTCAGTACTTTGGACGAGAGTGCATTAAATTCGTGAGATGTATTCAGTGGGCAATATGAATCCAGCAAATATAGCTCGCGATTTCAATAACACGAGGCTCCCTGGCTGGCAGTTGACTGTTCACTACTTTGGACGAGAGTGCATTAAACACGTGAGATGTATTCAGTGGGCAATATGAATCCGCAAATATAGCTCGCGATTTCAATAACAATCGCACGGTTTTGCGGTGCGGTCGCAAAACAAAGGCGCTAAACTTATTACAGTGAACAGAGACGTCAGTGAACGAACGGACAGATCATAACTTTGCGAAAATAAAGAAAGTAAAATTTTCAGTCGAGGGAAGACTTGAACCAAGGACCTCCGGTGCCACAGCCGCTCACGCTAACCACGGGACCACGGCGCTCCTAAGCTTGCAATGTCCTTGATGTTGCTTATCTTGCACATGGACTACTCATATTGTATATTTTGCTTACTTTTTTTCATAGTTCCACACAACTTCTAATTATTTTCTCGATTGATCTGTGTTCAGTTTTTCAAGGCCTATCCACTGTGCCAACTTATAACTAAATCTGAGGGGGGTGCGATAGGGAGGTTCGCTTGTCAGTCCATCTACACTCGGAACGTCTTCGATACGACATCATCGTTCGTGCTGCTCGTTACAGAGAACCTCATCTTGGTTGATATTGTGATGGCTGGACTTAGTTTCTTGCTGAATTATTTATATTGAGTCTTTGCTCGCTTGGAGAAGTACAAGTTAAGTAAACCTTCTGTTTACAGTGTTAACTTGTTCACCAATTCCTTCTGCTCCTGTCCACCTTTCCTTCGACGACAGTAGCCGCATCGCTCTGTAGCCCACCTCTCCTTACCGTTGTGTATAAAGTCGTACAGAACATCCATAATATGCCTTAACTTCTTGTAGCCCTTGAAAACAGACCAATAAACACGAAAAATAGAGTTCTACGACCTCAGTTTTGATGATGATGATGTTTGGTTTGTGGGGCGCTCAACTGCGCGGTTATCAGCGGCAGCACAAATTCCCAACCTTTGCTCAAGCCAAACTCGCCCCATTCATTAATGATGATGAAATGATGAGGACAACACAAACACCCAGTCATCTCGAGGCAGGTGAAAATCCCAGACCCGCCGGGAATCGAACCCAGGACCCCGTGCTTGGGAAGCGAGAGCGGGACCGCGAGACTACGAGCTGAGGATGACCATAGTTTTGTCCCTTTGGCACTGAATACTCGTAATGCCCAAATAATGGTATGAGAATGTGATTTTTGAGCAGAGTTTAAAAAAACTGGAACCACTTGGAAAATGCTGGCGATTTTTTGTAATATTCAACCATTTATCACTTTTCCAGAAAAGCGGTGACAGGTGGACGGATTAAGTTTTGCCGGCCAGAGTGGCCGAGCGGTTCTAGGCGTTACAGTCTGGAACTGTGCGACCGCTACGGTCGCAGGTTCGAATCCTGCCTCGGGCATGGATGTGTGTAATGTCCTTAGGTTAGTTAGGTTTAAATAGTTCTAAGTTCTAAAAATGGTTCAAATGGCTCTGAGCACTATGCGACTTAGCTTCTAAGATCATCAGTCGCCTAGAACTTAGAACTAATTAAACCTAACTAACCTAAGGACATCACACACATCCATACCCGAGGCAGGATTCGAACCTGCGACCGTAGCGGTCTCTCGGCTCCAGACTGTAGCGCCTAGAACCGCACGGCCACTCCGGCCGGACTCTAAGTTCTAGGGAACTGATGACCTCAGAAGTTAAGTCCCATAGTGCTGAGAGCCATTTGAGCCATTTGATTGGGTTTTCTTTTATTCGCCTATTTAGTTTTTTGAGTCTGCGTGTCTTGAACGTGAGGAAGTCAAAATTTATCAGTCTCTACTCGATTTCTTCGTTTATTACAGGAATTAACAGGAATAAAAGCCTATTATTTTCACCGGTTTTAACACTCAGGTTAGACTGGCCTGAAAAAACACCAACAATAACAGCGATATAACTGAGAGGGCCGCAGTAAACGTTACGCAGAAGCAAACGCGCCTCTGCCTTTCTGCGCATGACGTCAGAGTGGGACATTTGGTACCCATATTTATATGTTGGAGGCTGTGTGGATTCGTGTGTGTTATCGTCTTCGCTTAGTTGCCTTTGTCTAATGGGTTATTTGCAAGTGAAAGCGTGTCGAGTGTGTGCAAGCAACGCCGGATTGTGCTGTTGCTTGCTGTAATTCTCACAATCACAACACTAAACGGACGGAAGAAGTGCTTCATGCTCCTCCTTGCGATGCAAGTCTCCACAGGATTTGGCTGTCGAAATGCTGTAGAAGAGTCGCTGTCAATGCTGAAAATGCTAGAATATGATCTTCTCATTTCAAAGAAACTGATTCTGCTAGAAACTTGCATTCGGAACTGCTAAATTTACGGCGGAAACAAGTGCTTAAGAGCGATGCACTTCCGCCGTCCCACGTAACAGAAGAAGGGAAGGAACCTTTCAACAAACGTGAGATCCATAAAAGAAGCATAGTGACTTTGCAAAAGGTTTCACCACGGAAGAAGGGGGTTGATAAATGTCGTTTTACAGATGAAGTTGTTATTAATTATTCAGATAAAGCCAGTTTACAGAAGTAGGTAGGGTCATTACAGAGGGTAAAAACATGTGCTTAAAACTGCAATCACGTGTTAAAGATCATGAAGCGACGTCTCCACAATGAAGAAAGTAATAACGAATGGACTTCTGTCTCGTGAAATTAATCGAATACTGGGCAAAATATTTTCACCCAGCGAAATCAGAATTTGGTTACAGCGGTCAAAACGGGTTCTATGGATTAAAGTTTTGCAAATCTATTTCTCGGCATTCCGTAGCGCAAAAAAATTACAGTTTTCTAAGTAAAAAATTCGGATATCGTCTACCTGAAGTGTCAACCTTGCGTTCTTCGGTAAATTGCAGCTTCATTTGCCACCAGGTATTCGGAAGAATTTATTAATCTGATGAACTAATCCAAAATGCTCTCTACAAATAAGGTACTTGTATAATTTCTAGAGTGAAAACGACAGTGTCAACCTTTTACTTGAAGTTCCTTTAAACATGTGATGAATACAAAATGAAAATGAGCGTTAGGAAGGTGTTGTTTCCTTGTTAAAACTTTTCTCAGAGCAAATTCAGAAAATTCAAATCGTTTCGAATACTTTCTTTGACGGGAAACTGAAAAAAAACCAGACTATACTTTGAGCCCTCTTTGTTCGTTTTGATTCGACAGATGCTTTATTCTTTTTTTTTTTTTAAATCTGCAGTGTCTGTTTATAAGCTGATTACGTTAGTCGACGTAGAGTTAACATTCTAGCAACAGCAGAATATCAGTTTACATTTCATCATTTCAGTAGATACTAAAAATACATAGCATGAACGCACGACCGACTTGTTATAGAGCTGTTCCCGAGGCCTACGAGAAAGACAGGCCGCGGCGCGTACGTCACGGAGTTAGGATTGCGCTCGCTCGCTCAGCTCAGCAGACAAACTACATTTCTACACCTGATAACTCGTAACTACGTGTGTACGTAGAATCGAGAATTGCATCTTATACTTGAATCCGCTATTATGGAGTCTTATTGTCATTAGTGCTCCAATGATCGAAAGTCCATAGGTCTACTTATAATTTGTTACGGCTGTAGTGAGGTACAATAAAATTAAAATCTTGCAAAAATGATTACCTGTTGCATAAGGCGCTACTTCTTGTATGAAATGAGGAGTGTTAAGCAGAAGAGACTAAATGCTATAAACGAACCGTTATACCATTTATATCGAGCATTGGTCTTAAATTTTGTTGTAGTACTGTGATTCAGCAAGACTTCATAATAGTAGATTTCAATAGCAGATGCAATTCTTGTTAGTACGTACACACCCAGCTGCGAGTTAACAGGTTCTGAGGTGTGGTGTTGATCTGTTATTCTGCGCAACGGATTAATCTGAGATGTACCCTTTACCCTGTGGCTCCTGCAAGATGCAATTTCCACCCCCACACTACTACAGAAGTCAGACAGACGCTCCTAACGTTCTAACGAGAAATGCCTGAAAAACTTTCAGCAATAAATATCTTCTGGAGTCGTCCGCTGTAAGGAAATGACACAAAAATTCACAAATTTCTTACGTAACTAGTGGGATACTTGGGTACTGGAGTAGTGCTAGTTAGTGTAGGAAAAACATGAAACTAACGAAAGTTATTATTTATTTTGCAAAAATTCTGAGAAATCACAATGGCACTTTTAGTTATGAATTGAACTAGTTATATCCTGGTTCTTTTCGGAATGTGAAGTTACCTCTCAAGGATAGGATTCGCTAATGAAATTTCTATACAAAGTTTAAGATGGTTGTTGACTTGGCAGAATGGCTGAGAGGCGCGCCTACTCAACTTGAATAATTATCCTTTAGAATGTTGCTAGGTACGGTCGAGGCTGTCGCGTGTGAAATGCAGTGAAGTGTACTGTTGTGGAGCAAATATGGGGCTCGCAATAGCAGTAGTGCACAATACCGTAAGCTACGATGAGTGCTGACAAATAAGATAACTCTCGTTCTATCTGGATTGACCTTCGCCAAACAAACTCTCCCTATGCCTTGATGAAGTCAAGGATTCCTATTCGCCCCTAGTCTAACTATTGGCGTGGTACACCGGTCAGATAACCAGTCCACCGCGATGCACTCACAATTCGCTCGCAGGCGTTTAACTATAACTCTGTCCATTCACACCGCACAATAAGTGTGTCGGCCAACACAGTGAACAATGCTTAATCGCAAGGACTCAATATAGAGCAGCACTTCGATTCACTCTCGGCAGAGGTGCTCTCCCAGTGAAGTACCGAGGAGACACTTGTTCCTCACTCCAAGAGCGACAACAGAACGGCGCCTCTCCACGCCAGACGTGGTCTCTTCCATTATTCCTTCAGCTCACGGCGTCAGAAATATCGTCTGCCAATCAGCATTGCTCTTCTAAATCGGGAGAATGACGTTTCATTTTGGGCGACCAATCCGGAAACCTGTAGCATTGGCGTTTGGCGTTAGCTGTCTCCCTGTGAAAATCTCTGAAACTGCGTGCTATGTGTGAAGAATTCGTAGGCTGGCCACTCCCACACAATGTAGCCTCTCGGCAGAGGTGCTCTCCCAGTGAAGTACCGACGAGACACTTGTTCCTCACTCCAAGAGCGACAACGGAACGGCTCCTCTCCCCGCCAGACGTGAAGGAGTATATCTTTCGGTCCCTTCCATTGCTCCTTCAGCTCAAGGCGTCAGAAATATCGTCTGCCAATCAGCATTGCTCTTCTAAATCGGGAGAATGACGTTTCATTTTGGGCGACCAATCCGGAAACCTGTAGCATTGGCATTTGGCGTTAGCTGTCTCCCTGTGAAAATCTCTGGAACTGTGTGCTATGTGTGAAGAATGCGTAGGCTGGCCACTCCCACACAATGTAGCGGAATTTGCTTTTAAGTCGAACACGGGGTTGTTCCCCCCTTTCACTTGGGCCCACGCTGTCCGCTACATGGGCGGTCACCGTCCGATACAGGCTGGGTCGTCCTCTGAAGGGACCGGCGTCCCGTTGTGCGGTTTCTCTCCCGAATTAAAAGCTTTTGTGACCGTCGTGTCTGGAATGTATGTGTTTTCGCCAGCCTCGAGTATTTCAACCACGGTGCGCTTACTTGTTAATTGCATATCGTTTACATGAATTCATACAACACTGACTTTATCTTATCGAGTTTGGGTTCGAATGAAGCGTCTTGATGTGTGGAATATGATTATGAGGGCGAAATATGTAAGCAATGAAGGTCAGGAGACCACGACGTCTTACAAGGTTTAGAAACGCATATTGTGTGCTGTGCTGAGCGAGCGAGCGAGTTCAGGCCTACCTTCATGACGTACATGTTGCGAGCTGCCCTGGGCTGTTCCTTAGTGACGTCACAGCATCAGCCAGTGGCAACACAGAAAGCTTACCATCCAACCTTATTTTTCTATGGAACTTGGATATAACCGAAAACCGTTTGTTTCAGCGATAATCGCCATCGTTGTTGTGTTTAAGATAGGACAGCTGATATTTTTAAAAAATACCGGGGATCCGGTATAGTAATATTTAAAAAAAAAAGTTTCACTACTGGTTCTCAGTATGTCGAATATGTATAGATGTATCGATGAGAAAAATATGACGGACTGGCGTATAAAATTATCGGCTATGCATTATACTCAGCAAGCTAGCAGTCTGTCTACCCAGCTTAGAGTAAGGACTGAAAGGAAAACGATGCACATTCATGCTTGGCGATAACCATTTTGCTAACAATGATAACTGCATGTACGTGACACAGCAGAAGATGTCCGATGGATCGGTCGTTCGGTTTCGTCTGGAAGACTTCACGTCGACTTCCCCGTTTTTTGACTTCTGCCGACGCTAGCGACCTAGCAGTTGTAGTGTCAAAATCGCGTGCCAAAGCTAAACGTAGTTTCTGTTGGAAGCGACCGAGCGCCGACTACGTCAGCATTTCATCTCACACGTCTCCGCCAAACGCAAAGACCAATCTTGTCGTTTAGATTTTTGTTCATCATTTTGAGCAACTGTTTCTGAAGAATGCCGCTCTGAAGAAACAGCACACTAGTTGCGTTAAAAATTGTTTTTAAAGCAACAGGTGTGCTGTTTCTTCACATCGGAAATCTTGTTATTCTATTCACACCACCACCCTCCAGTGGAACCGGACTTCTTCCTTTGTGCCGCGTATACTTGCTTCGCACAATCGAAGAGAAAGACTGGACATGTTGGAAGTTCAAAAAGTAGTTAGACTCCTTCAGACAGTGAAAGTAAAATTATGTTCCACTACAATTTCAAGAGAACAGCTTCCAATATTTACCGAAAATTGGAAAAAAATAATATACACTACTGGCCATTAAAATTGCTACACCAAGAAGAAATGCAGATGATAAACGGGTATTCATTGGACAAATATATTATACTAGAACAGACATGTCATTACATTTTCACTCAATTTGGGTGCATAGATCCTGAGAAATCAGTACCCAGAACAACCACCTCTGGCCGTAATAACGGCCTTGATATGCCTGGGCATTGAGTCAAACAGAGCTTGGATGGCGTGTACAGGTACAGCTGCCCATGCAGCTTCAACACGATACCACAGTTCATCAAGAGTAGTAACAGGCGTATTGTGACGAGCCAGTTGCTCGGCCACCATTGACGAGACGTTTTCAGTTGGTGAGAGATCTGGAGAATGTGCTGGCCAGGACAGTAGTCGAACATTTTCTGTATCCAGAAAGGCCCGTACATTATCCTGCTGAAATGTAGTATTTCGCAGGGATCAGATCAAGGGTAGAGCCACGGATCGTAACACATCTGCAATGTAACGTCCACTGTTCAAAGTGCCGTCAATGCGAACAAGAGGTGACCGAGACGTGTAACCAATGGCACCCCATACCATCACGCTGGGTGATACGCCAGTATGGCGATAACGAATACACGCTTCCAATGTGAGTTCACCGTGATGTCGCCAAACACGGATGTAACCATCATGATGCTGTATACAAAACCTGGATTCATCCGAAAAAATGACTTTTGCCATTCGCGCAGCCAGGTTCGTCGTTGAGTACACCATCGCAGGCGCTCCTGTCTGTGATGCAGCGTCAAGGTTAACCGCAGGCATGGTCTCCGAGCTGATAGTCCATGCTGCTGCAAACGTCGTCGAACTGTTCGTGCAGATGGTTGTTGTCTTGCAAACGTCCCCATCCGTTGACTCAGGGATCGAGACGTGGCTGCACGATCCGCTACAGCCATGCGGATATAATGTCTCTGATCCTGACTGTTAGTGATACGAGGCCGTTGGGACCCAGCTCGGCGTCCCGTATTACCCTCCTGAACCGACCTATTCCATATTCTGCTAACAGTCATTGGATTTCTACTAAAGCGAGCAGCTATGTCGCGATACGATAAACCGCAATCGCGATAGGCTACAATCCGACCTTAATCAAAGTCGGAAACGTGATGGTAAGAATTTCTCCTGCTTACACGAGGCATCACAATAACGTTTCACCAGGCAACGACGGTCAACTGCTGCTTGTGTATGAGAAATCGGTTGGAAACTTTCCTCATGTCGCCACGTTGCAGGCGTCGCTACCGGCGCCAACCTTGTGTGAATGCTCTGAAAAGCTAATCATTTGCATATCACAGCATCTTCTTCCTGTCGGTTAAATTTCGCGTCTGTAGCACGTCATTTTCGTGGTGTAGCAATTTTTAATGGCCAGTAGTGTAAAATAAAAATATAGGCAATAGATATTTGCATTCTGATATCGATGTATAGCCGGGAAATGTATCGCCGTTATACGTCGACATGTTTTAGAGAAAATATCGATATTTTATCAACTGCACTAGATTAAGACGATGTCGATTGCTACTGATGTAGAGCTGACGTTAGATGCAGACAACGTAAGGAGGCTCGGCAGTGTGTGGATGTGGGGCTTACCGCGTGTCTGCATGAAGGCGCGCAGCGTGCCGGCGACGGCGGTGACGGGCACGGCCATGTTGACGCGCGGGTGTAAGGAGCGGCCGGCGTCGGCGTCGTCGTCGGCGGCGACGTTGCAGACGACGAGCGCGAGCAGGCGGCCGGTGTGCGGCTGCAGCACGGCGCCGCCGCTGTCGCCCGCGTGCACGCGGCACGTGGTGTGCAGCGCGCCGCGGCCCACCAGCGAGACGCGGCCGCGGCAAACCGTCGCGGGGCCGGCGCGCCACAGGCCGGGGCCCGCCGAGTAGCCCGCCGTCAGCACCGGCTCACCTGACGCACACACCGAACTAGGTGTTCACAGCCGTGGCCGAAGGCAGAGTTTTATCCCAGAGCGGACAAGATTGTAAAATTGCCATTGCCGATACAACTGATTAGGTGAAGTTTACATAAAGAACAGAAACATTATTTTTATCGTGATTTAGCGCCACGTGGCACAATTACACTCCTACCCCGCTCGCCAGTTGATGCCATGGCTTGTGTTGTGTTCCTGTAACGGCGGAGAGAGCGCGAAGCATCAAAGGCTCAGAGACCTAAATAAAGAACGTACCGCTAACTCGACTGCCGCCGCCATTTTGGACCCAATCAACTACTACACCGCTCTGATTAAAACTATTAAATTCTCATTTATGAGGAAGGGAACGGGACTATATGTGCATGTGATATCCTAGTGCGTAAAGTAAACAATGAACTACAGCTTTTAATTGTTGTCTGGGTTCTGCTGTAAATGAAAGCGAATAAAATGACGTTTTTCGTAAGTCCGTTGCTGAAATAATGGTATTTTACTTTCCTCATAATACGGGTAAACCTTCTTCACACTTACTCTTGTTATCAGTAATAGTCTGAAGTGCCAAAGAACTGATATAGGCATGCTTATTCAAATACAGACATATGTGAACAGGCAGAACACGGCGCTGCGGTCGGCAACGCCCATATAAGACAACTAGCGGATCCGACAGACGTTGTCGTGCATATTTCAAGCGATTACGATATTAAACGAAGTATGAAATGAAAGACAAATAATATAATAATTTCAGTATTCTTTATTTTGAAATAACATCAATTTTCCTAAAAACAATTCGTTATAATCAATAATGTTTGTTTAATTTAATATTAATGCGAGTTGATGAACAATATTTTGAGTCAATTCCTGAGGAGTATAAATGAATAAACTTGACGGTTTTCCAATGCGAGAACACGCCACATATAATTCACCATGTCAAAAGACCGGATTTTCTAGATCCAACCCACAAATCGACATTGTTTGAAAAAAGTGGTTCAAATGGCTGAGCACTATGGGACTTAACTTCTGAGGTCATCAGTCCTCTAGAACTTAGAACTACTTAAACCTAACTAACCTAAGGACATCACACACATCCATGCCCGAGGCAGGATTCGAACTTGCGACCGTAGCAGTCGCGCGGTTCCAGACTGTAGCGCCTAGAACCGCTCGGCCACTCCGGCCGTCGACATTGTTTGACCTTGTGACTTTGTTGTGTACATAGTTCCGCGTAGTCAGCGCGTACAGAACTTTCCCACTAGAGCGCGCCCCACTAAGCACAACGGCGCAGACGCAGCGCTCGTCCGTCTTCGCTCTACGAGATGGCGCAGTCTTAGGCACGGGCCAAATTCTGCTTCCGCCGATCCGCGTATTAATATGTAACGCAGCCAATGAGATTGATGCTAACGTAGAACCTTTTCTCCTCGCGGATCACACTCGCGCAGTGATACCTGAACGCTCGAGGTATTATAACGAGTGTACACACCTCCGATTAGTCAGTCTGCATGAGTCTGCATTAGTCTATAGTCAAGTATCAGTCTGTGCCTAATAAGATTACCATATTCCTGTACATAGCCATGAAGAGAAATCTATAGACACTTTGTCAAGTATCAGAGATATGTGAGAATAAGATTAACGTACCAAGACCAAAGGAACTTCAGAATGTCAATTGTAAATAGCATCCAGAACCAAGTTAAGTTATTTTTATGCTTGTTATTATTTTAATAAATGTGTTTGAAAAATAATCAAGTTCTATTTAAAGTTGGTCACCGTCAATCTGCTACTCTAAGCGTGCAAGTGGCATTTCTATCGTCTGACCTAACGGCAGAAGATAAAAACGCCACGATAAGACCACGAGACATATTGCTGATACTCGCCTACTTCGTTAGAGCGACAAGTCAAATAATCTGATGGTGTGTGTACCGAAGGTCTTACAGTACGCACACCACAGACTTATTAATAGTGATGACAAACGCCAAGCGAATTGGAAATTGCAGACGTCTGAATGGAATGGGTGAGTCTGAAGGGATCATTGGGATTCGTGGCAGGAGAACAACTCCACCTTCAAATTTGCCGTTCAAAATTGTAGCTTCAAGAACATTGCCCATAATTTTTTTATATCTAATCTTGTACCGCTGCATAGCTTAGATGCATTTAAATTCCGAAGCAAAATGATAGGTGAGCCAGCTTTTAATCGCAAGTTATGTGGTGGCATTCCTGGTAAATCCAGTGAATTCAAAAATTCAACAGGACAGTTGATTGCTTCGTCAGGATCGGTAACAGTGTTGATCAATTTGAACAATATCTCATTTCCGGGCAATGGCTGTTGTATTTTGAAGTTAATAGCGTCAACATCCATATTTTTTGCGGCTAAAATAGCTCGTCCACGAAGCCACGTATGATTTATATGATTAGCTTGTAAATCTAGAAATATACTTTCAGTCAAAGCATCTTTCGTATTTACCATGTTGCAGAAACTGTCTGGCAATTTGATGCATTGTGTGTCTCCATGCAATGGTATTGCTCCATTTCCAATGTTGAGCAATTGCTCGGAGAATGATAATGCCAATGGATCGTTTTGCAGTTGAACACGTATATTTGTGTTAAGACGTTATGTACTGACATTTCGCATAGATACGATTGTTTTATACATGCGTTAATTTCATCCGCATATGTAGCGCGTGGGGTGACCGGCAATGTCTGTCTAAAATCACCGGACAGCAGCAGTAAGGCACCACCGAAAATCCTGGTGTTATTATTTAGATCTTTCATCATTCTATCGAGAGCTTCAAGAGAATGCTTGTGGCCTATAGTGCATACATCCCAGATAATAATTTTGCATTTTTGCAAAACTTTAGCCATACCGGAATGCTTTATTATGTTGCACACTGCATCTGCATTTGTGTGAATGTTCAACGGCAACTTGAGTGCTAAATGTGCAGTACGTCCGCCATCAAGCAAAGTGGCTGCAATACCTGATAAAGCAATTGCTAACGCAATATGATTTAGTGATCGAATGCGCGCAAGTACTAATGAGATGAGAAACGTTTTTCTAGTGCCACCTGGTGCTGGTGCGTCCCCTCCCCCCCCCCCCCAAAAAAGAAGAATCCATCTTGTTCTGCTGCAATTGACAAATTAATTCGATCGTATACATTCTTTTGATCATTACTGAGTAGTTGCTCATTATTTTCAACGAAAGTAGTTAAAGAGACCGTATTGGACTATTGTTCGCGCTGAATCTCGCTATTAATGATCTCTGTTGCTGGGCGGTTAGGTGAGGCCATACCAAAATGAATGAGTGGCATATTCGAAATCAGAATGCATAGATCTTGAATCTTTATTAGCGCCTCGTTATATATTTCCGGCGAAAAATCGATAATGGGATCTTGATCAGCGATCCAAATGCGATGCAGAATGTTGTCGCTCATGGAATCTTTATATTTGTATCAGAGGACAGAAGCTTGAGATGGAAAACGTGTCATCAATAATATGGCGAATAATTGGCGAATTTGATGAGGAGAGGAACTCAATGCTGCATCTACAACTGTAATATGCCATCATCTTTCAGCAAATGTAATTCGCGACACGCATCATGACGTGTGTCGTACAAAATGCCATTGACTGTTCGCAAGTATTGGAAGGACATCGGTCCAAGAACATTAACCAACAACAAACACAAGAAGAAACATTCGCGTTACTTTGGATGGACTGTGTATAATCGGCCTAATTTATTTCCGATTAATATGCTTTTGTATCCTTCAACCGGAACACATCGCTTTCGTGGTTCCCACTTTTTTGACTGTTTGTCCCATGTGATATATCGTGGCACGTCAGTATACATTAATGACTTTGTGAATTGACCCGGAATACCTGGTCGGTTGCATAGTTCGAAAAACTCAGTTAATGTGGTTTTTGGGGCAATTGATGCACGCTGTAGAGCAGTCTCTTCTGTGAAATAAACACGCTGTCCATTTTCAAGGTGCACGGCCAAATTTATAACAGCAGGGTCTCTTTCGTGTATCGGAAAACCCAAAATAAGCCAAACCGCTTCATTGCTGATGATGTATCGGCCCATTTGATACCGTGTTATTTCATCGTTTTCCTCAACATTGTGAACAGCAAATACAGCTATAACACTGCCCTCATGGACCCAAACGTATACAAAAAAAATTCATTCAAATCGGTCCAACCGTTTAAGAGCAGTTCAGTGACATAGACATGTACAGTAGAATTATATATATAAAGATAAGTGTCTGGCGCAGTTACTGCTGCTACAATGGCAGGTTGTCAAGATTTAAGTGAGTTTGAACGTGGTGTTATAGTCGGCGCACGAGCGATGGGACACAGCATTGCCGAGATAACGAAAAAGTGGGAATTTTCCCTTATGATCATTTCACGCGTATATCGTGAATATCAGGAATCTGGTAAACCATCAAATCTCCGACATCGCTACTGCCGAAAAAAGATCCTGAAAGAATAGAAGTGGAACCCTTCTGCAAATTGCTGCAGATTTCAATGCAACCCATCAACAAGTGTCAGCGTGCGAACCATTAAACGAAACATCGTCGGCATGGGTTTTCGGAGCCGAAGGCCCACTCATGTACCCTTTATGACTGCACGACACAAAGCTCTACACCGCCCTCGGGCCCGTCAACACTGACATGGGACTGCTGATCACTGGAAACATGTTGCCAAGTCTGACGAGTCTCGTTTCAAATTGTATCGAGTGGATGGACGTGTACGGGTATGGAGACAACCTCATGAATCCATGGACCCTGCATGTCAGCAGGGGACTGTTCAAACTGGTGGAGGCTCTGTAATGGTGTGGGGCGTGTGCAGTTGGAGTGATATGGGACCCCTGATACAATACGTCTAGGTACGACTCTGAGAGGTGACACGTACGTAAGGATCATGAGCGGTCACCTGCACCCATTCATGTCCATTGTGCATTCCCACGAACTTAGACAATTCCAGCAGGACAATGCGACACTCCTCCACACGTCCAGAATTGCTAGAGAGTGGTCCATGAACACTCTTCTGAGATTAAACACTTCCGCTGGCCGCAAAACTCCCCAGAGATGAACATTATTGAGCATATCTGGGATGCCTTGCAACATGTTGTTCAGAAGAGATCTCCACCTCATCGTACTCTTACGGATTTATGGACAGCCCTGCAGGATTCATGGTGTCAGTTCCCTTCAGCACTACTTCAGACATTAGTCGAATCCATGCCACGTCGTGCTGCGGCACTTCTGCGTGCTCACGGGGGCCATACAAGATATTACGCAGTTGTACGTCTCTTTGGCTCTTCAGTGTATATTCTCTTCGTGTAATAACATTATATATTATGCCCGTACAGTTTGTTTACGGAAGATATTTGCGAATTGCCGTCCAAAGCGGAACACAAACGCATACTTCTGTTTACTTGTTAACGTGATATGTATCACAGCTGCGAATTCCATGTAGTGACTGCTCTTTCGGACATGCCTTCAATGTTACTGTTAGTTTTTCAGATTATAACCCTTTATACATTTACATAATATAATTATCGAAAAACTACACGAAATAAATCTGCGTGATGAGTGCCTCTTAAAATAACCATACAGCATTTCTCGTGCCTATACTTTTACAACTACAGCTTGCAGTGGTGTCCATTCTCTGCGTGGCAGCTCAAAAGAATATATACCCTTACGTCAAAATATACGTACACTTTTATCTGTGACAGTGTGACAAGGTGGAATATTATGAAAGAATTTCTTCGCTGGTTTACATGCCATTCAGTTCAGTAATTAAAGGAACTTTGACTCCAAAACTTGATTTTCATTGTCGCGGAAAACATTTTCTGATACTTGAATCATATTTAACGCTGCTTCTGATTCACATTCTAAGCTATCGTCGGTTATGTAATTTTGAGTTCGGTTAATGAATGAACTTTTTCTCATTCAGGCTGTTCGCTTCCTGAAAGTGGTATACCGTACACATCAGATAAGGCGTATTTCGTTTAACTGTTTACCCAGTTACATAACTGAGAGACTGTTCTTCCTTGTGTGAAATCTCATCTGCATCGCTTAAGTCTAAATTTGCACTTCCAGGCATGGTTGCTTCGTTTTTACTTTGTGACTCATCACAAGTAAGGCTGCGTTCTGAGTAGTCGGTAAGGAACAAAGCAGTTGTTGTTTGATGCTTGCATGGCGACTGGAACGAAAATACTGTGACGCAGCAATAATCCTGTTCTGTAAATTATAAAATTCTCAAGCAGTGTAATAACACTCTTGGGGAACTGCAGCGTCAAAGCGTTTGCCTTAAATAGCGCCACGTATCCCAATTTTTCTGTTCCTCCAGGTTATCAAACCACCCGAAAATTATGTCTATAGAATATGCAGTTGACAGAGAAGAACCTTGAAGTATGTCTTGTTCGATTGCGTACTAAACTGCCGCTGAAACACTATGATACAAATGTACTTAAGCAGGACCAGCTTTAATTTAGCAATGTTCAATTTCTTCTCTTTGCCAAAATCATAGAGCTTTATAACAGGCTCAGTGGAGCAATTGCGAGGGGACAATTACTGCCTTCAGCCACTTGTTTGGGAAGCATAATGTGGTCGGAAATTATTAAATGGTTTCTCTGGTTCTCCAGAGTAAAAGCTACATCAAGTATGAAATACCGTTTCTTAATATCATCATGGTCATTCATCTTAAATTGATCAGGTGTAAAATGAAGCTAAGAAATGAAAATATACATTAAAATGTACTATGATACGGAATTTAAAGCTCTTACATAACTGTATGACGAATAAAGTAAACTTAGGAAGAGAATGGGGAAAAAGAAAAAGAACTTGGTTTTGAACGAGAATAGATCTTGTGAAGCTCACATTTCCAGTCTAGCACGGTACCAATTACGCTAAAAATGTTTGGATGTTCTACTATGTAAAGAAATACAGAAGTTCATTGTTAAGTAATTCACAGTGAGAGGAATGTTTATTTATTTCACATAGTCCAGCTGACTCGTATGGAAATGTATCTTTCCTTTCAATTCTATGTAGCTGTATTTTGCATCTTTTCAGAATCATTGTGGGATTCGGAGAAACCTGGTACCACTCTCTGCCTTCGAACAGCAGTTTACTGCACAACACTGCGGCATTCTTCAGCAAAGAAAAGTTGAACGATCTGTTAGGTTCTTAATTTAATATAAATGAGTGTATATTTCACACACCCCTATATACTGAGACATTCGCTAACTAGATAAATTATCCCATTTACTATCATGTACTATTTGGCTTCCATACTAAGTCACAAATTGTCTTACACCTCTGCACGCTTCAGTAACAGAGAACGAGTCGGCGTCTCGGAAGAGATCACAGCATCACCGTTCTCAAAAAGTCGTCATACTCTCGGAGCTACAGTGGGAAGGAAGAAACCAATACAGCACTGAGATAAAAGCAATTCCTGGTGAATAGAAATGTGGTACGGGTGCAATCGATGTTGACGTAGCATTCTCAACACCGACGTTTTTGAGATTCCCGATTCTCGCGCAATTTGTCTGCTACTGATGTGCGGATTAGCCGCGAGAGCAGCTAAAACACCTACTTGGGCATCATCATTTGTTGCAGGTCGTGGTTGACGTTTCACATGTGGCTGAACACTTCCTGTTTCCTTAAATAACGTAACTACCCTGCAAACGGTCCGGACACTTGGATGATGTCGTCCAGGATACCGAGCAGCATACATAGCAGACGCCCGTTGGGCATTCTGATCACAATAGCCATACAGCAACACGATATAGTCCTTTTCCGCAATTGGTAAACGGTCCATTTTAACACGGGTAATGTATCACGAAGCAAATACCGTCCGCACTGGCGGAATGTTAAGTGATACCACGTACTTAGACATTTGTGACTATTACAGCACCATCTATCACAAAGCGAAAAAAGTGGTCCAACTAAAAGATTCATATTCCTTTACGTACTACACGAATATGTAATAAAAATGGGGGGTTCCAATTTAAAAAAAAATCGCAGTTGATATCCGTTTGACCTATGGCAGCGCCATCAAGTGGGCCAACCATAGCGCCATCTGGTTTCCCCCTTCAAGATAGACGAGTTTCGTTCTTTGTAGTTTTTTCGTTTGATGCTTACTTCGTGAGATATTTGGCCCGGTCACTATCAATGGACCACCCTGTATAGTGAAGTAAATTTGTATTGTGATTCATGATCTAGAAGATAAGAAGATCTAGAAGATAAAAGTGTTTTGGCGTAAAGTAATCTAGTAATGATGGTTACGTTATTAATTCGGTTTTTCATTTACTTGTTCGTCTTTAAGCACCAAAACCGCACTGGCGGAATGTTAAGTGATACCACGTACTTAGACATTTGTGACTATTACAGCACCATCTATCACAAAGCGAAAAAAGTGGTCCAACTAAAAGATTCATATTCCTTTACGTACTACACGAATATGTAATAAAAATGGGGGGTTCCAATTTAAAAAAAAATCGCAGTTGATATCCGTTTGACCTATGGCAGCGCCATCAAGTGGGCCAACCATAGCGCCATCTGGTTTCCCCCTTCAAGATAGACGAGTTTCGTTCTTTGTAGTTTTTTCGTTTGATGCTTACTTCGTGAGATATTTGGCCCGGTCACTATCAATGGACCACCCTGTATAGTGAAGTAAATTTGTATTGTGATTCATGATCTAGAAGATAAGAAGATCTAGAAGATAAAAGTGTTTTGGCGTAAAGTAATCTAGTAATGATGGTTACGTTATTAATTCGGTTTTTCATTTACTTGTTCGTCTTTAAGCACCAAAAACTAGAACCAAAATATTCTGCGCACCGTTTGGTCGAGGATTTTATGTGTAATTTATCCTGCTTTTTTTGTATCGTCAGTACTCATTTTTCCTCAGAAGGTTTTGTTTTATTCATTGAGGATTCATTAATAAAATTTAGTTAGTTTATGGGAATTATATACATTCACTGTGGCTCATAAATTGTGTATTATTCATTGTCTATCCATTAATAAAGTTTTAATTACCGTTTATCATTGTGTATATTTTACAGAAGCAGTTGGGCTCTGAGCAAATGGGAAGCACTCAGCCTCATGACGCCAAATGATAAGCTACTTTAGTGACAAGTAGCATCTCCAACGTCTGGCGATCTGACAGCGGCGGGGACAGTGATGTGTTAACCCTATTCCCCTTCATATCGCATCCAAATGTCGCCACTGGCAGAGGATGACTCGGTCGGTGCTTAACAGCCTGACAGGGCGAGTGGACTGAGCTTTAGCCTTAGATATATAAAATGCACGAAAGTAAAAGTAAAGTGCCCAGATGACATTGTCGGATGTAAATGTAATTTTGTTCATGTACGATTATACATCACTGGTGGATATATAAGTGATTAGAGTTACAATTCTTTGCGATAAGTATAACTTCCACCAGCGTGCATAAGTGTAGTCCATGTTCAGTGTGTTACAAGGCGTGGTAGTATACATAAGATGCTTAGAGAGCGTCAGATGTTGAGTGAGCGTTGTGAAGGACACGGAGAAACCGCGTACTCGTTTGAGACAGTGTTATCAGCACCTGAAACAGTTTGGAAGTGGTCTAATTGCGGCTGTCTATTTGACAACTGGTACAATCGTGCAATACCCAAACTTTTAGGGCATTCAGATGTGACTGTGGCTCCATGTTTGATTGTATAGGAACGGGAGGGCAGGCTATCTCGTCCTACTGATTCCGGTCGACCACATCTAACCATCACAAGGAAGAATCACCGTATTGTGCCCCAAGCAGATCATAATCTCTTCACACCTGCGCCTGCTATCCAAGAACAAGTAATGGACTCCCTGTAAAATTCTGTGTCACCCCCTCCCCCAAGCATTGGTCAGAGGAAGTAGTTCCGCGTTCGAGAAGATGAATCCCAGACAAGCATCGTTGGCGAGTGTGGAGGTGATTTGCGGAGCATTCCCATCCTTCCAGTGTTTTGAAGAGGCTCAGCGGTCATACTTCTGGCATCATGGTGTGCGGAGCCATTGGGTTTGACTCCAGGTCAAGGCTGGTGGCGACAGAGAGTACTCTGATGGCACAGCAGTATATAACGGACATCCTGTGTCCTCATGTGTTACATTTGATGGTACAGTTTCATAGAGATACTTTTTAATATGACAATGCTCGCACACACATGGCACATGTCCCTGTCAACTGCCTGCATGGCACTGAGGTACTCCCACGACCAAAAAGATCCCTACATCTGTCCCCAATAGAACACATATGATATCAGCTCGATGGTCAACTCCATCTGAGTGACAATATCCAGGGTATCAAGGATCAGATACAACAGCTATAGGGCTATTTGGCCTCAGGAGATGATACAACAGCTTCCTGACACCATGCCGAACCGAACCAGTGCATGAATCCAGGCTACAGGGGTGCCATGTCCTACTGATAAGTGGACCCATACTGCCAAGTTCATTGTAAATTTGACTCGATTCTGTATCACTGTAATAGCATCATATAAAGTCTCAAACTGTGAAGTTTAATTTCGTTTTTTCCTCGCCTTGTCAGGCAGTCTATATACTTTGCGTAATTATAGGTGTGACATGCACAACACGGAGCACTTCTTACCACATTAGAACTAAGAGTGCTATGATGAGTTCATCTACGAAAATGGTTTCTGAAATGTAGGAAATGTTACTTTTTGCCGAAATCTGTATGAAATCATTCCCATCTCAAGTTTACATGTTCACTTGCCCATGCCGGAATGGCTGCTGCACAGGACAGGGTTGGTAAGCAACGTCGCAAAGTCACGTTACACTCAAAGTCTCAGCAGTGAACCACTGGACTGTCACCTGCTACCAGACTGTGTGATTTTTTTCCAAGGCTTATTTGTTCGCTGAGACTAAATATTTAAGACATGATAAGTGCCATTGCTACGTAACTATGATTCAAAAATTTCGATTATGCATGAGGTCCAAAAACTAGTATATAATTCGAAGGACGATTAAATATATAGAAAAAGGACTTCAGATAATGTAGCTGATGTTCGAAACTGTGGACACAGTTGAGAATGTGCTAGACTGAAAGGAAGGAAGTGTAGGGTATACCATTACGTCGACGACGGCAATATTAGAGACACAGCACAAGCTCGGGCTGGGGAAGGAACTCCCCCGTGACATGTACAAACCCATCACCTCGCTATATGTCTAAAGATATTTAGGAAAATCACGGAAATCCTACAATAAATCTAGGTGGCTAGACAGGGAATTGAACTTCTTGGCCACTGCGGCGCTGCGCTCGGTGAAAATGTGGTTAAGTTAAGCAAGAACGATATTCGATAAATTCGGAGTGTTTTGTTACAATAATTGTTACAATAATTACGAAACATTATTACAATAATTATGACTCAACTGCTATCTTCATCATTCGCGCAAAAAAGTGCATTTGTTGAAACGGAACTGTCGGAGTTGGTTCAAATGGAAATGGCTCTGAGCACTATGGGACTTAACATCTGAGGTCATCAGTCCCCTAGAACTTAGAACTACTTAAACGTAACTAACCTAAGGACATCACACACATCCAAGCCCGAGGCAAGATTCGAACCTGCGACCGTAGCAGTCGCGCAGTTCCGGACTGAAGCGCCTAGAACCGCTCGGCCACCGTAACCCGGCTGTCGGAGTAGGTCAACGATTTATGAGATTCGACTGACAAGCTGAAAAGTTGCTTAAACATAAACCGCGAAATCTTCCACCGTTGTCACAAGTTTTGAATATATCAAATTCTTCACATCACCCTCATCACTCGTATCAAATCTAGTTACGTATAGGGCTAGCCAACATGTCCTCACCCATTTATGGCTCATCAGATATTGTCTGTAGATGATCTCGACAGACATATTAAAGGGGTTTGAAGTTGAAGTATGGTGAATTAGATACTATTTAGCTATCTGTCTTTTAAATATGTCCATCTTTCAGGCATCTCTAACTCTCTACTAGAACAGGGGGTGGTAGCAAAATAACAGAATACTTCGATTCATAGTTTCTTGTACAAAACATTGTTTTGACGAAGTGTGTCACCACTCGAAGTTTTTCCACATTCTCCGTAGCTACTCATGCTTTGTACGGGATGAAGCAGCCGTAAATTTCCTTAGTAAACAACGTTATGTCACGTGATCTGTGAGTGATACTGAGCAAATGAAGTATCCTCCAGCAGACCTTGAAATACGTTACTGTAGCCTGGAAGGACAGTAGAATCATAAAGCAACTCGACACAAGGCATATATCCAAAATGAGGATGGGCAATGAGGAAACAGATGAGAATTTATTGGAAGAGTTGTTAGACAAAGGCGTACGCTTTCCGGTATTTATGCTGGTTAATTAACAGGCAAGTAGGCATAGTAATAGAACAGAAACGACTAAATCAATTAAGTATGTAAGTGTATTAAGTATGCAGATGATCAATCTGTATGGCCGAATCAAAGGGAGGACTACAATGTATGAGAGAAAACATCATAAAAACGATAAAAGTGTATGGAATGAGGATAAATATGGGAAAGACCATAGAAATGAGAACGAGCAAATCCGAAGACTCCATCAAAATATCATGGGAAGGAAACACTGTGGACGAAGTAAAAATCTCTTAGGTATTTAAGAAGTTTAGAGACAGCATCTGGAAGGTGTATCGAAGAAATAAGAAGAATAACAGCTTAATTTCGTTCATCATATTCGATAGTTTCGTGAATTCATTCTCATTTTCAACTGCATTTGTTTACATGAATATTTTTGGTGATGTCTGAATGTGTAATTTTACGCCTCTCTCGCGTCTTGTTGAGGTTACATCGCAATCGGAAAAATTGGACAAAATTTATAACTGAATGTTTTAGATTACAAATGTCATCACTTATAATGTTTGTTTTACTAATCAAAACATGCTACAAAGATATTACGACACTGTGCTTTCACAAACAGTTCGTAGACAGTAACTGTGTTACAACAGTTTTGGATTATACACTGATGACAAAACATTATGACCAATTGCTTAATAGCTTGTTTTCCCGTCTTTGGAACGAAATACATCACTAATTCTGCGTGCCAGGGATCCCATAGTTTGTCGATACGTTTGTGGCAGCACGTGACAGTAGCTGTCTACGCACAGGTCATGTAATTCGCATATCGCTGGTTTGTGTTTACAGTGATAGCGCCAGATAGCAGCCCAGATGAATTCCATAAGATTTACATTAGACGAATTTGGTCGCCGAGACACCAACGTGAGTTCACTATAATGCTCCTCGAATCACTGTAGCACGGTTCTGGCTCCGAGACACGGAAATTATACTACTGAAAGATGACATCACCTTCGGGAAAGACATGAAGCATGAAGGGATCGCACATGTCAGCGTGTTTTCAGTTACTACCACAGATCACATGCAAGCGCAGGAGAATGTCTCCCATAGTATAATACTGCACCCACCAGCCTGCGCACGTTTTTACCGATCAGCACTGCCTTCCTTCAAGAATGCTGTTCGATGTATGATCTTGGGGTAAGAATACTACAATATATGGAGTATCATGTAGTTAACGAGTTTCGTTGTTAAAATCCATAAATGTAATTGGTTAAAATTATGTAAAAGATGTGCTGTGTGTAGTGTCTTTATGTTCTTATGTCCCATGTGTTCGAGGACGCTGAAGCAACGATAGCGGACTGGCAGCAGCACGGTAACGGCAGCGTCGGAAGTTGGTCGCCGTACGCACCGAGCCGACAGCCAGTTCACTTCACGTCTGTATTCCATTGAAGTCAGTCGTTGGATGGAAACGTATACCATACTATGTGTATTGCGAAGAATTATCAATAAACCAACGGAGAAGATAATTATTGTGAAAAAAAATCCTGCTGTGGAAGATTTTTATTTTGGAAATATGCGTGCTTGAAGATGATTATCAAAACTGAATCAAGATCCTAATCAGCTAAAAAGGAGAGATAAAGCGTTAAATAATACGCAGTTAAGAAACACTGGAAAAACATAGACTGATGAGTTTTTTTTTGCTTAAAGAAGTGATTAATTTTTTCTCGTGGTTGTAAGTTTTTTTTTAAACAATGGGAATAGTTAAAGTTAATCTGAAAATTCTTGACGGTTTTTAAAGTTTATTGAAAGTTTAATAGCGAAAAAGTGAAATATTTTGAGAGTTACGTTACGCGAATCAGAGATGTGCTTAACGCAATTGGGCGCTTGACTGTTTAATAACACGCGCGAGTATCTCTTGTTGTCTTGACAACAGAAACTAACTGCAGTGTATCCGAGTACGAAAAACAGCTTGAAATTGATATTTCTAACCTGAATCTTTACGAGAGTTAAAGCTATAAGTGTTCGTTTGTCCTTTTTGAAAATACGAACCCGCAAAATGTGGAGAATGATTCTTCGGAAGAGACGACATTAAATATCGGCCCCTTCAATATAACTGATAGCACGGTCGGGCTGGTATGTGGATACATTACTGTGACCAGTACGTGTCCAGTCCTCTGCGCGTCGTACTGCATGTTTCGTGACGCCGTTCACCTCGATGACGGTGTTTATGGAGACGGCGAATAACCTAGTGTAGCAAAAATGTGACTCACCCGAAGAGCCGACATGTCTTCATTCATCGACGGTCGAACCACGATGGTCCCGTGCCCACTGGAATTGGAATTGCCGAAGTCGTTGGGTCAACATGTGAACACGTAAGGGTGGTCTGCTGCGGAGCTCCATGTTCAACAGCGTGCGACGAACGTGTGCTCCGAAACAATTATGTGTGCACCAGCATTGTGCTCTTTCGGCAGAGATGTCACAGATCACCATCTATCCTTCTTTACAGAGCACACCAGACTCTGGACCTCACGTTCTGTGAAGAGTCGCCGACGTTCAAACATTCTGGGATACAGTGTCACAGAAATGATACAGGATTTGGGCTGGACATCATTAAAAGAAAGGCGTTTTTCGTTGCGACGGAATCTTCTCACGAAATTCCAATCACCAACTTTCTCCTTCTAATGCGAAAATACGAGGGCAGTTCAATAAGTAATGCAACACATTTTTTTTCTGAAACAGGGGTTGTTTTATGCAGCATTGAAATACAGCGGGTTATTCCCCAATCTTTTAGCTACACAACACTATTTTTCAACGTAATCTCCATTCAATGCTACGGCCTTGCGCCACCTTGAAATGAGGGCCTGTATGCCTGCACGGTACCATTCCACTGGTCGATGTCGGAGCCAACGTCGTACTGCATCAATAACTTCTTCATCATCCGCGTAGTGCCTCCCACGGATTGCGTCCTTCATTGGGCCAAACATATGGAAATCCGACGGTGCGAGATCGGGGCTGTAGGGTGCATGAGGAAGAACAGTCTACTGAAGTTTTGTGAGCTCCTCTCGGGTGCGAAGACTTGTGTGAGGTCTTGCGTTGTCATGAAGAAGGAGAAGTTCGTTCAGATTTTTGTGCCTACGAACACGCTGAAGTCGTTTCTTCAATTTCTGAAGAGTAGCACAATACACTTCAGAGTTGATCGTTTGACCATGGGGAAGGACATCGAACAGAATAACCCCTTCAGCGTCCCAGAAGACTGTAACCATGACTTTACCGGCTGAGGGTATGGCTTTAAACTTTTTCTTGGTAGGGGAGTGGGTGTGGCGCCACTCCATTGATTGCCGTTTTGTTTCAGGTTCGAAATGATGAACCCATGTTTCATGGCCTGTAACAATCTTTGACAAGAAATTGTCACCCTCAGCCACATGACGAGCAAGCAATTCCGCACAGATGGTTCTCCTTTGCTCTTTATGGTGTTCGGTTAGACAACGAGGGACCCAGCGGGAACAAACCTTTGAATATCCCAACTGGTGAACAATTGTGACAGCACTACCAACAGAGATGTCAAGTTCAGCACTGAGTTGTTTGATGGTGATCCGTCGATCATCTCGAACGAGTGTGTTCGCACGCTCCGCCATTGCAGGAGTCACAGCTGCGCACGGCCGGCCCGCACGCGGGAGATCAGACAGTCTTGCTTGACCTTGCGGCGATGATGACACACGCTTTGCCCAACGACTCACCGTGCTTTTGTCCACTGCCAGATCACCGTAGACATTCTGCAAGCGCCTATGAATATCTGAGATGCCCTGGTTTTCCGCCAAAAGAAACTCGATCACTGCCCGTTGTTTGCAACGCACATCCGTTACAGACGCCATTTTAACAGCTCCGTACAGCACTGCCACCTGTCGGAAGTCAATGAAACTATACGAGACGAAGCGGGAATGTTTGAAAATATTCCACAAGAAATTTCCGGCTTTTTCAACCAAAATTGGCCGAGAAAAAAAATGTGTTGCATTACTTATTGAACTGCCCTCGTATTTTGTTGACACCGATCTACATAGGGAGAAACGATCACCACGATAAAATAAGGGAAATCAGAGCTCTTACGGAAAGATATAGGTGTTCATTCTTTACGCGCTATACGAGATTGCAATGATAGAGAATTGTGAAGGTGATTCGATAAACCCTCTGCCAGGCACTTAAATGTGATTTGCAGAGTATCCATGTAGATGTAGATGTAGATTGCTGGTAGTTTCACGGTCCTTCTACCTCTTTCCGTAGATGCTCACAACAGTAGTTCGTGAACGTTCGACCAACTTCGCCGTTTGAGAGTTACTCGTTCGCATGCCTGCGTAACAATAATCTGCCCTATTTCGTGGTCGCTTATTACAATGGATATCCCCATTTGCAGCCCATATCTTTACTACGGTGATCCCCCGTCCGTGTCTGCTCCACACATATACCTTTGTTATAGCGTCATGTGCCCTTAAAGCCTCCAGGCGACATTCAAAGTCGCGGTGGGCAGTGGTCGTAATATTTTGGCTTTTCAGTGTATATATGGTCATGATGTTTTGGCTTATCAATGTATGTGTACTCCGATCAGCCAAAACATTATGACCTCCGCGAGGTTTAATACCTGCAGTTGGTGTTGCGGACACGTGACGCAGTAAGGAAAATGTAACTCAGAGAGGCGAATGGGCGGTCATTAAAGCGAAGATACGGGCCGCAAATATGGAAATCCATCGATATAAGCGTTTTCGACAAAGGGCACAATGTTTTGGCACTGCGGCTGGAAACGAGAATCTCTGAAACGGATAAACTGGTCGCCTGTTGGCGTACTACTGTCGTGAGCGCCTATGGAAAGTAGTTGAAAGATGGTGAAATAAGGAACAGGCCGTACGGTACTGGACGATCACGTCTCATCACAAAACGCAGAAGTCGGAGGATCCACCACTGTGTAATCCAGCTGTCTGTGGCAGATCTGACGACTGAGTACAATGCTGGTGCAGGCACAAGTGTTTCGGGGTACAGCGTTGAAAGGCCGCTGTTGAACATGGAACTTCAAGTCAGACGACCCCTACGCTTTCTTGTGTTGACCCAACGGCATCGTCAGTTATGACTACAGTGGGCACAGCGTCAGAGAGTTTTCACCGTGGATCAATAGAAACGTGTCGCCTGTGGGATGAATTACATTTCTTGTTACGCCAGGTCGATGGCTGGATCCTTACGCGCCACCATCCAGGCGGATGGCTGCACGAAACATACATTGCGCCACAGATGCAGGCCAGTACGTGTAGAATTACGCTATGGGGTACATTCAATTGGGCTTCCGTGGAATCTATGGTGGTAATCGAAGGCATCATGACAGCAGCGAGCTACGTGAACATTATTGCGGACCACCTGCATCACTTTATGCTTGAAGTCTCTCCCTGCGATGATGACATCTTCCAGCACGATAACTGTCCGTGTTGCAAGGTCAGAATCGTGCTACAGTGTTTTGAGGGGCGTTACAGTGAACTCACATTGATGTCTTGGCCAGCAAATGCGTCTGATCTGTACCCATTCGAACACATATCAGGCACCAGCTGTGTGCCTGTAAACCATTACCCCCTAAATAGGGAGGACTGCTTGACCTGTGCGTAGGCATCTGGTGGAATGTACATCTGGAATAGTGTCAAGGACTTTTAGAATCTATGCCAAGCAGAATCTCTGTTGTACTGTGTTTGAAAAGTGGAACAGCACTCTGCTAAACAGGTGGTCATCACCATATATACAGGGTGATTCATTGATAGTGACCGGGCCAAATATCTCACGAAATATGCATCAAACGAAAAAAACTACAAAGAACGAAACTCGTCTAGCTTGAAGGGGGAAACCAGATGCGCTATAGTTGGCCCGGCTAATGGCGCTGCCATAGGTCAAACGGACATCAACTGCGTTTTTTAAAGTAGGAACCCCCATTTTTATTACACATTCGTGTAGCACGTAAAGAAATATGAATGTTTTAGTTGGACCACTTTTTTCGCTTTGTGATAGATGGCGCTGTAACAGTCACAAACGTATAAGTACGTGGTATCACGTAACATTCCGCCAGTGCGGACGGTATTTGCTTCGTGATACATTACCCGTGTTAAAATGGACCGTTTACCAATTGTGGAAAAGGTCGATATCGTGTTGATGTATGGCTATTGTGATCAAAATGCCCAACGGGCGTGTGCTATGTATGCTGCTCGGTATCCTGGACGACACCATCCAAGTCTCCGGACCGTTAGCCGGATAGTTACGTTATTTAAGGAAACAGGAAGTGTTCAGCCATATGTGAAACGTCAACCACGACCTGCAACAAATGATGATTCCCAAGTAGGTGCTTTAGTTGCTGTCGCGTCTAATCCGCACATCAGTAGCAGACAAATTGCGCGAGAATCGGGAATCTCAAAAACGTCGGTGTTGAGAATAATGATGATTCCCAAGTAGGTGCTTTAGTTGCTGTCGCGTCTAATCCGCACATCAGTAGCAGACAAATTGCGCGAGAATCGGGAATCTCAAAAACGTCGGTGTTGAGAATGCTACATCAACATCGATAGCACCCGTACCATATTTCTATGCACCAGGAATTTCATGGCGGCGACTTTGAACGTCGTGTACAGTTCTGCCACTGGGCACAAGAGAAATTAAGCGACGATGACAGATTTTTTGCACGCGTTCTATTTAGCGACGAAGCGTCATTCACCAACAGCGGTAACGTAAACCGGCATAATATGCACTACTGGGCAAAGGAAAATCCACGATGGGTGCGACAAGTGGAACATTAGCGACCTTGGCGGGTTAATGTATGGTGCAGCATTATGGGAGGAAGGATAATTGGCCCCCATTTTATCGATGGCAATTTAAATGGTGCAATCTATGCTGATTTCCTACGTAATGTTCTACTGATGTCACTACAAGATGTTCCACTGCATGACAGAATGGCGATGTACTTCCAACATGTTTGACCCATGGCAGTGCCATCTAGTGGGCCAACCATAGCGCCATCTGGTTTCGCCTATCAAGCTAGACAAGTTTCGTTCTTTGTAGTTTTTTCGTTTGACGCTTATTTCGCGAGATATTTGGCCCGGTCACGATCAATGGACCACCCTGTATATATATGTGTGTGCGTATCTACCGATGAGCCAATATATAATGGCAACAATTATAAAGTGTAATTAGCGACAAAGACTTTTATTTTTATTATTTTTTGAGGATATGTACATATTTATGAGAATTATTACTGTTATCATACGCCGGAGAAACATTTCAAAATGTAAACTGATTCACTGTCAAGTTTGCCACTGAGAATATTTTCTCTAACAAATACTGTAAGTGATTAATTGTGTGTGCTACATTCTGTGTAATGGATGGTCACAATGCCTCTAATGCCTCTGATGTATGGCTATTGTGATCAAAATGCCCAACGGGCGTGTGCTATGTATGCTGCTCGGTATCCTGGACGACACCATCCAAGTCTCCGGACCGTTAGCCGGATAGTTACGTTATTTAAGGAAACAGGAAGTGTTCAGCCATATGTGAAACGTCAACCACGACCTGCAACAAATGATGATTCCCAAGTAGGTGCTTTAGTTGCTGTCGCGTCTAATCCGCACATCAGTAGCAGACAAATTGCGCGAGAATCGGGAATCTCAAAAACGTCGGTGTTGAGAATAATGATGATTCCCAAGTAGGTGCTTTAGTTGCTGTCGCGTCTAATCCGCACATCAGTAGCAGACAAATTGCGCGAGAATCGGGAATCTCAAAAACGTCGGTGTTGAGAATGCTACATCAACATCGATAGCACCCGTACCATATTTCTATGCACCAGGAATTTCATGGCGGCGACTTTGAACGTCGTGTACAGTTCTGCCACTGGGCACAAGAGAAATTAAGCGACGATGACAGATTTTTTGCACGCGTTCTATTTAGCGACGAAGCGTCATTCACCAACAGCGGTAACGTAAACCGGTATAATATGCACTATTGGGCAAAGGAAAATCCACGATGGATGCGACAAGTGGAACATTAGCGACCTTGGCGGGTTAATGTATGGTGCAGCATATGGGAGGAAGGATAATTGGCCCCCATTTTATCGATGGCAATTTAAATGGTGCAATCTATGCTGATTTCCTACGTAATGTTCTACTGATGTCACTACAAGATGTTTCACTGCATGACAGAATGGCGATGTACTTCCAACATGTTTGACCCATGGCAGTGCCATCTAGTGGGCCAACCATAGCGCCATCTGGTTTCGCCTATCAAGCTAGACAAGTTTCGTTCTTTGTAGTTTTTTCGTTTGACGCTTATTTCGCGAGATATTTGGCCCGGTCACTATCAATGGACCACCCTGTATATATATGTGTGTGCGTATCTACCGATGAGCCAATATATAATGGCGACAATTATAAAGTGTAATTAGCGACAAAGACTTTTATTTTTATTATTTTTTGAGGATATGTACATATTTATGAGAATTATTACTGTTATCATACGCCGGAGAAACATTTCAAAATGTAAACTGATTCACTGCCAAGTTTGTCACTGAGAATATTTTCTCTAACAAATACTGTAAGTGATTAATTGTGTGTGCTACATTCTGTGTAATGGATGGTCACAATTCCTCTAAATAAACAAACAAAAATACCTTTTTTAACATAAGTATTTAACAACATAGAAAGATCAATTTTGTCCAGTTTTTTCGATTGCAGCATAGCCTCAGAAAGATGCAAGAGAGACAGAAAATCAGACATACAAACATAACCAGCAATATTCATGTAAACAAATGAACTTGAAAAAAAGAATAAATTCTTGAAACGTGCTAAGTATGAAGAAATATGTACCTGTTGCAGTTTCCATTATTTAAATCAAGAAGTATAATATTATTGCTAAAAGAACTCTAAAAGTCGAAAGTTTATTGACAGTTAAAAGAATGCGGATAGAATTAAGAAAGACATTCGCCAAGTCTCTCATCTGGAGAGTAGTACTGTATGACAGCGAATCATGGATAGTTAGAAAGAAAGAGTAAGAATACTTGGATAGTTTTGAAATCTGTCTGTGGAGAAGAATGATAAAAGTGAAATGGGCTGACAGGAGGAGCAATGAAGAATAGAACAAGAAAGAAAACTATTGGAAGTTGTAAGAATGAGGAAAATGTCTTGGCTGGGACACACAACTACGAAGAAATTGCCTGCAACGAAGAGTGATTCAAAAACGGAGTGCACGGAAACGAGGGAGAGGAAGGATAATGCTTCAGACCACTTATGACATTGAAAATGGACGAAGTTAACACGGGACTAGGGAAAGGGCGCAGAACAGGGCAAAGTGGACAGCGTCCAGTCGGTGCTTGCCGTAAGGCAGATACAGCAGAGAAGAACAGGAAGCAAGTGAAACATTAGTCCAAAAGTCAGAATGAAATTTTAGCTCTGTAGCGGTGTATGCGCTAATATGGAACTTACTGTCAGATTAGATATGTTTGCCGGACTGAGACTCGAACTCGGTAGTTTTGCCTTTCGTGGGCAAGTGCTCTACAAACTGACTACCCAAGCACGACCAACGATCCGTCCTCCCAGCCTTATTTTCGTCGGTACCTCACGTCCTCGGTCCGGCAAAAAGTTTTAATTTTCCAGGAAGTTTCATATTAGCGCACACTCCACCATGTAGTGAAAATCTCATTCTGAAAAACATTCCCCGGGTTCTAGACCCAGCGAGGTGGCGCAGTGGTTCGACACTGGACTCGCATTCGGGGGGACGACGGTTCAATCCCGCGTCCGGCCATCCTGATTTAGGTTTTCCGTGATTTCCCTAAATCACTCCAGGCAAATGCCGGGATGGTTCCTCTGAAAGGGCATGGCCGACTTCCTTCCCCATCCTTCCCTAATCCGATGAGACCGATGACCACGCTGTCTGGTCTCCTTCCCCAAAACCAACCAACCAACCGGGTTCTAGCTAAGCCATGTCTCCACAGTATTCTTTCTTCATGGAGTGCTAGTCCTGATAGTTTCACAGAAGAGCTTCAGTGAAATTTGAAATAAAGAAGGTAGGGCACTGGCGGAAGTAAGGCTGTGAGGAGAACGAGTCGTGAGTCGTGCTTGGGTAGCTCAGCCGGTAGAGCTCTTGCCTGCGAAAGGCGAAGGTCCCGAGTTCGAATCTCGGTTTGGCACATAGTTTTAATCTGCCAGGAAGTTTCATCAGCGCAAAAGATCTGATTATACTGAGGCTAAAAAGATTGGTCATCCTCTCGTGGAGCTGTGAAAGTGGGACGTACAGACTGAGGTTACTGCCAGTGCGTCGTCGAGGAGTTTCCTGGCGATGGAGAGTCACAGAAAGCGAAGTCCTGGAAGGCGCGCTGGCTACGTGCCGGCGTCCACGGCCCGCCGCGGTTCGTTGCCCGGCAGCGGCGGCGCCGGCGGCTGCAGAGGCCATCGCAGGACGTGTGGCGCCGCGCGTAGCCTCCAGATACACATCTCCACGTCCGGACGCGCTGACGTCAGGGGGAAAGCGGACACCGGTGCCCGAGGATAATTCCACGGCACTCCACTCAAAGAGCTGCGCCGGCCTCGTATTACTTTCGTAATTATTTCAAAACTGGGAAGCCCACTTCTCGCGGGTATGTGCCGTCGTGCCTGGTGCAGCTAAATGGTGCCCCGGAGACCCCACCTTTATTTCCTTGTAACTGTTGTAGTGGTTTTTGCACCTGGGCGCGTGTTTACACCGTGCTGCGAGACCAAATTCGGAGATATTCCAGCAGGGAACCTTCGACGCAAACGATGTCTGATGAAAACATTGTCACTAACAGTTTAATAAATGATGTTTTATTTTTATGAAGGAAATGCCTTCTACAAAAAACTCGTAAGGATTGATAACTCCAATTCGTATGTAACATATGATCAGTTTATTCTCCGAAAATGAGAGAAATATTTTCGAAATTATGTCGTAACGCATTACAGTAAGAATGGCCAACCACAGGTAACGTGCCTCTAACAGCAATGGGATTTGTAGAAGTACTGACATTCACTATACCCAGAATTTAATTTTTACCTTTTAGGGTTCCGTCCCTAATCGAGAGCCGGCCGTTGCGGCCGAGCGGTTCTAGGCGCTTCAGTCTGGAACCGCGCGACAGCTACGGTCGCAGGTTCGAATCCTGCCTCGGGCATGGATGTGTGTGATGTCCTTAGGTTAGTTAGGTTTAAGTAGTTCAGTGCTCAGAGCCATTTTGAACTCAATCGAGAAAAACGGAACCCTTTTAGGGCCAGTTTGTTGTCCGGCTATTTGTCTGTCTGCCCGTCTGACCGCCGTTTTTTTCAGGAATGGGTGTACATATCAAGGTAAAATATACGTCACATATTGAGATCTATAGCTCCTTTGGTGGTGTAAGGATATTAAGCTTTTAAGTCAGTGCGATCAAACGATACGGTCATTTATGTCACACATCTCGATACTTGAAGACTCATTCATTAAAACCTACAGGATACTTCCCCTTGACGTAAAATCATGAAATTTGGCAAGAAGTACAGGTAAAGGAAAATAATCAAATAATTGTTAATTTGTAATTATATCACACGAATAAAGTATTACTCTCGTCATTTGCTAACCGACTCCATACTTATTAATTTGTAATTATATCACACGAATAAAGTATTACTCTCGTCATTTGTTAACCGACTTCATACTTATTAATTTGTAATTATATCACACGAACAAAACATTTCTCTTGTCATTTGTTAACTGACTTCACACTTGAAATTACAACATTCTCTAAAGTCTTGGAATCCCTTGGGCCGATATCTTGCCAATATCAGTGTCGATAACAAGTAAAAATCGTCGGAATTCTCGATTCACGGAATGAATTATCTGTCTCTACACATAATTAAGTTTGTATGGAACCCAGAAAGCGCGGGTCCTACTCGCACCTGGCCCATTTTGTTCGTTTACTTTTCTTATTATGAGAAAAAAAACTATGTACACTGTAGATGATCACGTGAAATATTTATTTTTTAATTTGCTTTGATTATATGAACAACTTTATCCATACTGGCGAAAAATGCAAAAGAAAAAGGATACACTGGACTCAAATAAAGATCGAGTGACTGAATGTTTCTTTTTTTATAAGTCGTTGTGCAGGCACTTATTTGGAGTACAGCCTTTTGAGGAATAAAACGTGGACGATAAACAGAGCACATAAGCAGAGAATGGCAGCTTTTGAAACGTGACGCAACAGAAGAATCAAGAGGCACTCAGTCGTACCGAACTAATGAAGAGGTACTCAGTCGTACTGGAGAGAAAAGAGATCTGTAGCACAAACTGACTTAATGAAGGTGCAGGTTGATGCGACACATCCTGAATCACCAATGAATAACTAATTTGGTAATAGACGAAAGTGCGCAGGGAGCGAGTGGGGAACAGGGGAGGCAACCTCTTCTGAACAGCATGTTGCAAGGCATTCCAGATACGCACAATAATGTTCATATCTGGGAAGACTTGTGGCCGGCGGAAGTGTTTAAACTCAGAAGAATGTTCCTGGAGTAACTCTGAAGCAATTCTGGACGTGTGGGGTGTCGCATTGTCCTGCTGGAATTGCCAAAGTCCGTCGGAATGCACAATGAACATGAATATATGCAGGGAGTCAGATAGGGTGCTTACGTACGTGTCACCTGTCAGACTCGTATCTACACGTATCAGTGGTTCCATATCACTCCAACTGCACACACCCCGCACAATTGCTGAGCCTCCACCAGCTTGAACAGTCCCCTGCTGACCTGCAGAGTCTATGGATTCGTGACGTTGTCTCCATACTCGTTTACGTCCATCCGCTCGATACAATTTGAAACGAGACTCGTTCGACCAGGCAACATGTTTCCAGTCATCAATAGTCCGATGTCGGCGTTGATGGGCCCAGGCGATGCATAAGGGTGCCCGAGTGGGCCTTCCGCCACGAAAGCCCATATCAGTGATGTTTCGTTGCATGGTTAGCACGCTCACCCTTGTTGATGGCCCATCACTGAAATCTGCAGTAATTTGCGGAAGGATTGCACTTCGGTCACGATGAACGATTCTCTTCAGTTGTCGTTGGTCCCGTTCTTGGAGGCTCTCTCTCCGGCGGCAGCGATGTTGGTGATTTGATGTTTTACCGGATTCCTAATTTTCACGGTACACTCGTGAAATGGGCGTACGGAAAATCCCCACTTCATCGCTACCTCGGAGGTTCTGAGTTCCATCGCTCGTGGGCCGACTATAACACCATGTTCAAGCTCATTTAAATCTTCAAAACCTGCCATTGTAGCAGCCGTAATCAATATAACAACTGCGCCAGACACTTGTCTTATACAGACGTTGCCGACCGCAGCGCAGTATTCTGCCTGTTTACATATCTCTGTATTTGAATACGCATGCCTATACCAATTTTTTTGGAGTTTCAATATTTATACATACACTACTGGCCATTAAAATTGCTATACCACGAAGATGACGTGCTACAGACGCGAAATTTAACCGACAGGAAGAAGATGCTGTGATATGCAAATGGTTAGCTTTTCAGAGCACTCACACAAGGTTGGCGCCGGTGGCGTCACCTACAACGTGCTGACATGAGGAAAGTTTCCAACCGATTTCTCATACACAAACAGCAGTTGACCGGCGTTGCCTGATAAAACGTTGTTGTGATGCCTCGTGTAAGGAGCACAAATGCGTACCATCAAGTTTCCGGCTTTGATAAAGGTCGGACTGTAGCCTATCGCGATTGCGGTTTATCGTATCGCGAGATTGCTGCTCGCGTTGGTCGAGATCCGATGACTGTTAGCAGAATATGGAATCGGTGGGTTCAGGAGGGTAATACGGAACGCCGTGCTGGATCCCAACGGCCTCGTATCACTAGCAGTCGAGATGACAGGCACCTTATCCGCATGGATGTAACGGATCGTGCAGACACGTCTCGATCCCTGAGTCAACAGATGGAGACATTTGCGAGACAACAGCGATCTGCACGAACAGTTCGACGACGTTTGCAGCAGCATGGACTGTCAGCTCGGAGACCATGGTTGCGATTGCCCTTGACGCTGCTCAAATGGTTCAAATGGCTCTGAGCACTATGGGACTCAACTGCTGAGGTCATTAGTCCCCTAGAACTTAGAACTAGTTAAACCTAACTACCCTAAGGACATCACAAACATCCATGCCCGAGGCAGGATTCGAACCTGCGACCGTAGCGGTCTTGCGGTTCCAGACTGCAGCGCCTTTAACCGCACGGCCACTTCGGCCGGCCCTTGACGCTGCATCACAGACAGGAGCGCCTGCGATGGTGTACTCAACGACGAACCTGGGTGCACGAATGGCAAAGCGTCATTTTTTCGTATGAATCCAGGTTCTGTTTATAGCATCATGATGGTCGCATCCGTGTTTGGGGACATCGTAGTGAACGCACATTGGAAGCGTGTATTCGTTATCGCCATACTGGCGTGATGGAATGGGGTGCCATTGGTTACACGTCTCAGTCACCTCTTGTTCGCATTGACGGCACTTTGAACAGTGGACGTTAAATTTCAGATGTGTTACGACCCGTGGCTCTCCCCTTCATTCGATCCCTGCGAAAACCTACATTTCAGCAGGATAATGCACGACCGCATGTTGCAGGTCCTGTACGGGCCTTTCTGGATACGGAAAATGTTCGACTGCTGCCCTGACCAGCACATTCTCCAGATCTCTCACCAATTGAAAACGTCTGGTCAAAGGTGACCGAACAACTGGCTCGTCACAATACGCCAGTCACTACTCTTGATGAACTGTGGTATCGTGTTGAAGCTGCATGGGCAGCTGTACCTGTACACGCGATCCAAGCACTGTTTGATTCAATGCCCAGGCATATCAAGGCCGTTATTACGACCAAAGGTGGTTGTTCTGGGTACTGATTTCTGAGGATCTATGCACCCAAATTGCGTGAAAATGTAATCACATGTCAATTCTAGTATAATATATTCGTCCAATAAATACCCGTTGATCATCTGCATTTCTTCTTAGTGTAGCAGTTTTAATGGCCAGTAGTGTAGTATATTCTGATGTGTCAGTACTTATGCTATAGCGATATTCACATATACGGTACTATCGCGTACAGTAGGTATAAAAGGACAGTGCATTGGCGAAGCTGTCTTTTGTACTCAGGTGATTCACGTCAAAATGTTTCTGACGTGATTATGGCCGCACAACGGGAATTAACAGACTTTGAACGCAGAATGATAGTTGGACTTCAATGCATGGGACATTCGATCTCGGAAATCGTTAGGGAATAGAGTATTCTTAGATCGACCTTATTAATAGCGTACCGGTAATACCACAATTAACGCATTCCTTCTCACCATGGACAGTGCAGTGACCGACGGCCTTCACTTAACGACCGATGGCAGCGACGTATGCGTAGAGTTGTCAGTGCGAACAGACGAGCAACACTGTGTGAAAAACCCGCAGAAATCAATGTGGGGCTAACGACGAACGTATTCGTTAGAACAGTGTGGTGAAATTTGGCGTTAATGGGCTGTGGCAGCAGACGACCGACGCGAGTGTATTTGCTAGCAGCACGACAAGGCCTGCAGCGCCTCTCCTGGGCTCGTCACCACAACGGTTGGACCCTAGACCACTGGAAAAGCGTGACATGTTCGGATGAGTCCCGATTTCAGTTTGTAATAGTTGATGGCAGTGTTCGAATGTGGTGCAGACTCCACGAAGCCATAGACCCAAGTTGTTCAGAAGGCACAATGCAAGCTGGTGGTGACCCCATAATGGTGTGGGCTACGATTACACGGAATGGACTCGTTCCTCTGATCCAACCAAACCGGTCATTGACTGGAAATGGTAATGTCTGGCTACTTGGAGACCATTTACAGCCATTCATGACAAAGCGCCGTGTCACCGCGCCACAACTGCATCGCGATTGGTTTTGAAGAATGTTCTGTACAGTTCTAGCGAATGATTTGGTCACCCCGATCGCCCGACTTGCATCCCATAGAACATTTATGGGGGGGCAGTTTGTGCACAAAATTCTGTAGCGGCAACAATTTCGCAATTGCCTCATTGTTTCTGCAGCGGACTTACAACGACTTGTTGAGTCCACACCACATCTAGTTGTTGTACCACGCCAGACAAAACGAGGTTCGGCACGATATTTGGAGGTATTCCACGACTTTTGTCTCTTCTGTTTAGTGTATCTTTTGCTTGTCTAATTGCCTCAACATTTTTTAATTTAGTTCAACAACGTTCCATTGCTCTTGTTTTAGCTTTCGTGATATTCATCTTGTAACCTAGTTTCAAGACACTGTTCATTGCGCACAACTTATCTTCCATTTAGTTGACCGTCTCTGACAGAATTAAAATTATTATTTATTCTCCCTGAACATTAAAGCCCTTTCAGATTTCAACTCAGCTTGCCTATTGTACATCATCAATAACAGCGGATATGGTCTGCCACCTCTCTCAGCCCCTTCTCAGCCACTGCTCCCCTTTGATGTCCTACGAGCCATAATTGCAATCTGGTTTCTATTCAAGATGTAAATAACCTTTCGCATATTGTATTATTTCCCTGGTACCTCCAGAATTTTAAAGGGAGTATGCTAGCCAATATTGTCATTCTCTAAATCTAAATCTACATACGTGGGTTTTGCCTTTCTTCATCCTACGTTCTAAGACAAATCGTAGGGTCGCTTTCTATAACTTTCAGAAGAGCAAAAGAATTTTTCATGCCGAAAGCTTCTACCAGTCGTTCCTTTCTTTTGTAGACAAGTTGTGTTACTATTTTTCAGCCATTATAGTTAAACCTATTGTTCGGTAATAAAATTGACAGTTTCTGCTTTCTTGGTAATTACGACAAATACATATTCAATGCATGATTGGAGAAACTGGAGAACAGAGATTTTTTTCTGTATTTTCAAAAATTCAATATCCTGGATAGCAGCTATACCTATGTGATTTACGTAATCGCATTTCATATTCATTAGCGCTGAAGTGAAGCTATGGCCCTTGGCCTCTCATAGATGCTTATACATTGAGAATATTTCTATGGCAAGTGATATCAAAGAGAAAGTAAAAGTACATATGACATATCTAAAAAGTAGCTATCAGTCACAAAATAAAGCTCCTGTTAAATATTTTGCCATTTGTTTTGAAATTTTATTATACTACTTTATTTGAAGACAAACGACACAATAGTAGTTTTTCACATCGGAGAAGAGCTGAATTATTTCAGATCAACAGAATTTCTGACCCCAGTACGCCAAGCATATTTCAAGAATATGGAAAATGTTTCAATCACTTACCTGAATTAAAAAGGAGCACATATTGCAAAAAAAAGTATTCTTTAGTTCAGCCATGTGAGGGCAGAATAGCTTATTCGTCTGGTGTATTAATAAAGTTTGTAATTACGTTGGCTACGCAATGTCTGGGTCCTCTTGCACTAATCATGTCCGGATTAAATAAAATCGCAAGGCTGTTGACAATACTCCACTAAATTCGTAGTCAGCAGGCGTAGGCGTATGCTTACAAAGTAAGATGTGAGATTCGCATGAGGACCTGCAGGGTAATGATCGGAACTCAGGGAGTGCTTGAGGATGTAACATGGGGAATATCTGGAAAAAATATTTTGTTAACCGTTTACATCATTATGTTCCAAACCGTTCTTGATCCACCCGTTTCTTTTCGAAATATGAAATTACTCACCGCCCCCTTTCCAGTTCAATAAGACAACTCATAGTTTTACAGATTTTTAGGGTTATAGCACACGTTTCCCAACAGTGATTCGATGGCGCTCCTCTTTTATGAAAGTTATAATATACACGGAAAATGATCACATTTTAAAAATACTTTTATTAAAAGATGTTAGCAGTACTAGCGCATTATTAAAAATTTAGGAATATATATTATTAAAAATAATAGAATATTATTGGTGATAGGCACGAGCTTGATACAGTGACAATACGTTTTTGATCTTTTGTCATCGCCAATCTCAAATCGCCTTTTTCAGCCACACAAGAAGTAGCGAACATAATGCTCCAATACCTACTTTTAAGAAGGACTGATTTTACTTAAAAGATACTTAGAACTATATTCTGGACCATGCACTCGATTATTTTAGTAATAATGAAACTTTTCAGTGCATTTTTGTGAGTAGCGCCCAAGAGGATGACGGAGGATCCCCAACGCATCCTAAATTTGCCAAAGACTAGCCTAGTGACCCAGTAACCTACCGCTTGTGACGTACCAGCAGAGCAGCAAGTTGTATATTTGGCCTTTTCTGTGCTTTTTGTAGTTTAATTCTCAAATTCTGTGCGTGTTTTAGTATTTAAGAGGTTTAATTTCGCGTTGCATATTTAGGTGTCTCTGTGTGCTTTTATAGTTTTCTTCTTAAGCCAGTGGTAGCGGGATACATAGGATGTGTGCGTGCTTTATGCAGACGGAAGAGGAGCTGGCCGAAGCTTGCAAGCAGCTGAAGACGCTTTTGGCTACGGTCAGCTGTCTTCAGGCTGGTGCTTCTGGGTGTAGCGGTGGAGGAGAATCTGGCACTTCGTGTGGGGCACCAGAGGTTTCGCCCATGGGTTTTTGCTGCCGAGGTACCTTGCAATGTACCCGACTTGGTGGATCCGTCGTCACTGCAGGCTGAGTGGCATGTGGTCACGCGTTCGCGTCACTAGAGGCGAAAGGTCAGTGTGGAGGCTGGTCTTCGGCCTCGCCCATTCACTCAATGAATGGACAGGTGACTGCTCATTTGGTAGGGTCCTAGCAGCCACATGGAGGGAGCAGTATGCTACTTATTTGGAGCTCCAATTTTAGGCACTTTATGGAGGCCCTCTAGGAAATAATGTCCAATTAATCGTAGAGAGTATTTCACCGCAACGGTTTCTTTTAACTGTCGATTTTTTTCGACAACGGCTGAGAAGTGCATCTTGGTGCTCTGCCACATTACAACTCTGGCCATGAGCTGTTATTATGCGCAGTATGAATCGAATCTGAATTTCACAATTGGCGGCCTCGCCTTGTCAGTCAAAGAATGTTTACGCTCAGCAGTGCGGAGATACCCATATCGTGCAATATTAGAATACAGACAGGGACCTTTAGAGATGCGTTGCAGGTGGCACACACTGGCTGTCTTGTAAACTACTTTTTAGTACGATTTCCGAAAACTACCTTGAGCAGCTAGTTCGACAGCCCACACGCAATGGGAATACTTTAGATCTTGTGGCTACAAACAGGCTGACCTTATCGATGGTCTCAGTATAGAGACAGGGATTAGTGATTACGATCTCATCATATCGACGATGGTTACCAATGTTAACAAATCCATCAAGAAGGCTGGGAGACTACTATTGCTAGAAGGAGCAGATAAGCAGTTTTTAGTATCCCACCTAGACAATAACGGATATCATTTATTTCCAGTATGGTGAACGTAGAGAAAAACGTAGAGAAATTATGGGTAAGGCTTAAACGGATTGTAAATCGCGCTTTGTAACATGAGCTGAGTATGTGGATTAGGGACGAAAAAGACTCGCCGCCATTTAATAACAAAATTCGGAAAACGTTCAGAAAGCAGAGACTGTTGCACTCTCGGTTCAAAAAAGAACGCGCAAATGACGACAGACAAAAGTTATTAGAGATTCGTGCGTCTATAGAAAGATAAATGCGCGAAGCATTCAACAGCTAGCGCTATCATACCTTAGCGAAGGATCTTTCCAAGAACCCAAGAAATTCTGGTCATACTTACAATAATCAAATGATTGTAAGTCTTCTGTCGATTCACTCGCCTACCAGAGTGGGCTGACAATAGAAGACAACAAAAGGAAAGCTAAAGTTTTAAATTTTGCGTTCAAGAAATCATTCATGCAGGAGGATAGTACAAACATACCCTCATTTGACTGTCGTATGGAGGACATGGAACTAGACATACCTGGCGTAGAGGAACAACTGAAAATATTGAAACCAAATAAGTCGCCTGGTCCAGATGGAATCCCAATTCGGTTTTTTAGTACTATGCGGCACTGGACCTTTACTTAGCTTACACTTTTCGAGAATCTCTCGCCCAATGCAAAGTCCCGACCGGAAAAAGCACAGCTCACTCCTGTACACTCGTATAAGAAGTGTAAGAATAACGGATCCGCAAAATTACAGACTAACATCCTTAAAGTCGGTTTGTTGCTGAATTCTTGAACATATTCTGTTCGAATATACACTCATGTTCAGAGAAAAGAGAACACGTTGAACGACTAGAGATACGATGCTCATATTGACAGGAGATGTACATGAGTATGTTCTGCAGAAATGGTTAGCATTTCAGTAGCCTCGGTTCAGCGTGTGTCCTGTCCGCCTCGGTAGCTGACTGGTCAGCGCGCAGAATGCCAAGCAAAGGGGCCCGGGTTCGATTCCCGAATGGGTCGGAGATTTTCTTCGCTCAGGGACTGAGTGTTGTGTTGCCTTCATTATAATATCATCCTCATCGACGCGCAACTGGCCGAAGTGGCGTCAACTCAAAAGACCTGCGCCAGGCGACTGGTCTACCCGACGGGAGGCCCTAACCACACGACATTTTATTTCAGCATGTGTCCTGTTGTCTAATATGTACAGAGTCCGCCATGAGCCCTAGTAACTTGTACCATGCGTGATGGCATCGATACGTATATGGCGCGAATAGCGTCCTATGATAGAGGGATCCATGCTGCATTCACCCGGTTCCGAAGTTCATCTATGGTGGTTGGCCCTGGGTCACAGCGCTGTACCAAATGGCTCTGAGCACTATGCGACTTAACTTCTGAGGTCATCAGTCGCCTAGAACTTAGAACTAGTTAAACCTAACTAACCTAAGGACATCACACACATCCATGCCCGAGGCAGGATTCGAACCTGCGACCGTAGCGGTCGCTCGGCTCCAGACTGTAGCGCCTAGAACCGCACGACCACTCCGGCCGGCAGCGTTGTACCCCTCGTTTCACCATATCTCACATATTTTCGATGGGCGACAAGTCTGGTCATCTGGAAGACCAGGGAAGAAGGCTGACATCCTATGACACCAAGAAGGCACGTGTTCGTGCAGCAACATATGCTCGAGCATTGTCATGCTGAAAAATGGCGTCTGGGGTGTTGTGCCTAAAGGGTATGGTTACTGGTCGCAACACGACATTCACGTAGGTCACACTGGTTATAGTGCACTGGAAACGCACCAACTGTGATATGTGGTTGTATCCAAAAGCATCCCACACCATAAAGCTTTGAGTTGGTGCTGTATGTCTTGTGCAAATGCAGTCACTGTGATGTCGCCCCACTGTCTGTGGCGAACCAAAATGTGGCCATCATTTTCAAAAACACAGCACCTGGATGCATCGAAAACACTTTCTGATACCATTCTCGTCCCCAGTGTTGTTGTTCCACACACCAGTGACGTCTGGCATGTTTCTGCATATTAGTCAAAGGTAGGCGGAGAAGTGGACGACGCGCACGTAATCCATACGGTAGTAAACGGCGACAGACTGTCACCCTGATAGTGTACGATGTGTAACACTGTACCACTGTTGCGCCAGGATCGAGATCTGTCCTGCAATGTTAGTCGGATGGGTCGATCGTCTCGGGGGGTGGTGTGGGTCGTGTAACCTGACCCATTTCGTTGTGTTATACAGCCTTCCGTGAACCATTCTTTACACACCCGATACACTGCCGAAATACTTCGTCCCACACGAGCAGCAATTTCCCGGATGGATGCATCACATTCTCTCATCCAATAATGCGCCCTCTTTCAAACTCACTGATTGGATGGTACGGTTAGCGCATGCGTCTGCGAGGCACCCTGCACGTCAGCTCGAGTCACACTGATCCATTACCTTCGGTCTACAGCGACAACGAGAGCCACAGGCAGCTTTAACCGGCAGGTGGTGTTACGCCGCGATATCGACGTTGACCTTGAACCTGTAGGCTGACGTTGTTCAAATGTTAATCATTACTCCAGAACATACTAGTGTATCTGTCCTGTCAATATGAACGTTCTGCCTCTAGTCGTTCAAGGTGTTTTTTTGTCTGAACATGAATGTAATAAATTTCCTTGAGACAGAAAAGCTCCTGTGAACAAATCATCGTTCGTGCGAAACTCAGCTTGCCCTTTTCTCACATGATGTCGTGCGAACCATGGGTGAAAGGCAACAAGCGGATTTAATATTCTTAGATCTTCGGAAAGCGTTTGTCACGGTGACGCATTGCAGACTGTTAACGAAGGTACGAGCAATCGGAATAGGTTCCTAGATATGTGAGTCGCTCGAAGATATCAGCGTCAGGAGTATCGTTAGCAGCGACCCAGGGAAGTGTGATAGGCCCGCTCTTATTCTCTATATACTTAAGTGATCTGACGCACAGAGTGAGCAGCAATCTGCGGATGATTGCTGATGATGGTGTGGCGTACAGGAAGGTGTCGTCGTTGAGTTTCGTTGGTGTCATGAATGACAGCTTGTTCTAAATGTAGAAAAATATGTCAAAGCAGATAAGCAGGAAAAACGATTCCGTAATGTTCGAGTACAGCGTTGGTAGGTGCTACTTGACAAGGGAGTATGGTTCATCTGTAAAGGAGACCACGTACAGAACCTACAGCGACCCATTCTTGATTACTGCTCAAGTGTCTCGGACTGCTACCAGGTCGGATTAATGAAAGACGTTGAAGCAATTCAGAGGGAGGCTCCTAGATATGTTATCGGTAGCTTCGAAGAGCATGCAAGTATTATGGAGATGCTTCGAGAACTCAAGTGGGAATCCCTGAAGGGATGATGACATTCTTTTCGAGGACCACTACTGAAAAAATTCAGACCACCGGCATTTGAAGCCGACTGCAGAACGATTCTACTGCCAAAAACGCACATTTTGCGCAAGGGTCATGAAGATAAGGTAAAGAGAAATAAGGGCTTTTACGGAGTCATACAAACAGTCGCTCCTTCTCGCTCTATTTGCGAATGGAACAGGAAAAGAAATTACTTGTAGTGGCACAAGGAATCCTTTGCGGTGGCTTGCGGAGTATGTATGTAGAAACACCCCCTCAGATCTCTTCAACAACCAATGTTGGGCGGAACCATCACCGTTGGGAACCACTCGTATGCACCTACAGCTGAAGTACAGTGTTCAGCAGAATTTAAGGATTGACATAGAAAATGTAACATAACATATTAACAACTATGTGGAAATGAAGGAAAGTGTGGGTGGATGTTGCCAGAGGCCTTCCAGTCGTCCAGAGAAAGCCAGAGATCAAATGGCATATGGTCAACGCAATTACGCTGAAGAGCCAAAGAAACTGTGCACGTGCCCAATATCGTGTGGGGCCCCCGCGAGCACACGGAAGTGGCATGGACTCGACTAATCTCTGAAGTAGCGCTGGAGAGAACTGACACCATGAACCCTGCAAGGCGTCCCAGTTATGCTCAATAATCTCTGGCGAGTTTGGTAGCCAGCGGAAGTGCTTGTACTCAAAAAAGTGTTCCTGGAGCCACTCGGCAGCAATTCTGGACGTGTGGGGTGTCGCATCGTCTTGCTGAAATTGCCAAAGTCTGTCGGAATGCACAATGGGCATGAATGGATGCAGGTGATTAGATGGGATGCTTACGTACGTGTCATCTGTCAGAGTCGTATCTAGACGTATCAGGGGTCCCATATCACTCCAACTGCACACACCCCGTAACATTGCGGAGCCTCCACCAGATTCAACAGTCCCCTGCTGACATGCAGAGTCCATGGATTCTTGGGGTTGTGTCCATAACCGTACACGTCCATCCACTCGATACAATTTGAAGTGAGACTCGTCCGACCAGGCAACATATTTCTGGTCATCAACAGTCCAATGTCGGCGTTGACGGGCCCAGGCGAGCGTACAGCTTTGTGTCGTGCAGTCATCAACGGTACACGATTGGGTCTTCGGCTCCGAAAGCCCATAAAAATGATGTTTCGTTGCATGGTTCGCACGCTCACACTTGTTGATGGCCCATTACTGAAATCTGCAGTAATTTGAGGAAGGGCTGCACTTCTGCCGCGTTGAACGATTTTCAGTCGTCGTTAGTCCAGTTCTTGCAGGATCTTATTCCGGCCGCAGCGATGTCGAAGATTTGATGTTTTGCCGGATTCCTGATATTCACGGTACACTCGTGAAATGGTCGTACGGGAAAATCTCCACTTCATTGCTACCTCGGCGCTCGTGCGCCGACTATAACACCACGTTCAAGCTCACTTAAATCTTGAAAACCTGTCATCGCAACAGCAGTAACCGATGTAACAACTGTGCCAGACACTTGTTGCCTTATATAGGCGTTGCCGAGCGCAGCGCTGTATTCTGCCTGTTTACATATCTCTGTATTTGAATACGCATGCCTATGCCGGTTTCTTTGGCGCTTCAGTACATACCGCCAAATTGTGCTGGTCCCGCAACACGAGGCAGTTGAGGGAACCGTAAAAAACCGAGTCTATCAATCTGCATGCAGTTACGGTGTACTATGGTGGTGTTATTCATTACATCATGTCGTGAATGACTTCGCACGGGGAAGAACCATAGGAAGACTGGAAGAAGGACGATGTGTGAAGCGTGTAGCCCAGGGAAGAAGAATGAAGTGTGACGATTGTAGCCCGGGAAAGTAGTAAGAAGTGTGACTTGTGTAGCCCAGGTGCCCGGTATTGCTCACAGCATCGCTTCATGTAAGTTCCGGAGGAGAGAAGGTGGTCGACCACTGTCAACCACAACGGCGGATGCAACGGGCAAGAACATTTAACGGGACTGCAGGACACGAAACCTCATGCTCCACAGTGGCAAGGCGACAGCATGGAGGTGGTTCCTTTGTCCGACGTCCAGTGAGTTATGTTCCTTGTCACCCACACATTGGGCGCACCGTTTGCGATGGTGTCAAGAGCGCAGGGACTGGGCCAAGGAGTGGGGTCGCTAATTTTTTCGCCGACATAACATATTTTTATTTTACTTCTACTTGCTAACAGTCGGAGAAGAGCATTAAGTAGCAGTAGGCTATGGAGTGAGTAACGTGCATCGAGTTGTGCAGTAGGCCGTTTCAGAGCGTGAGAACGCGCCTGCAAGCGGTAACTATTCGTATCTCATGCTGGAGTATAGACAGCCGGGAATCACATACTGAGCGTGGCGCGAAGCAGTACAATGTTGTCATTTAATATTTATTATCTGGAGACTGCTATACTCCTAGCCGGGAATCACATACTGAGCGTGGCGCGAAGCAGTACAATGTTGTCATTTAATATTTATTATCTGGAGACTGCTATACTCCTAAAGTCATACCGTCAATATTAGATGTACTGATAGAAGGTTAATAATAATTTCATAAAGTCATTAGCCGGCCGTTGTGACTGAGCGGTTCTAGGCGCTTCAGTCCGGACTGCGCTGAAGCTACGGTCGCAGGTTCGAATCCTGCCTCGGGCATTGATGTGTGTGATGTCCTTAGGTTAGGCGTTTAAGTAGTTCTAAGTCTAGGGGACTGGTGACCTCAGATGTTAAGTCCCATAGTGCTCAGAGCCATTTGAACCATAAAATCATTAACTAAAGCAAAAATGTAAATAAGAAGAATAGTAGAACTTAGTTGTTATTGGTGGAAGGCGATGGACAGATCAGTAGCGCGCAGTGAATAAACAGGCGCCAAACTGTTACTGTAACTCACTACGCGTCTTCTACCGGGTAGGAGCGAGGCATCACGTTTCGGAAGGATCAATGGAGTATCGAATATGAACAAATGCATCACACGCTTTCAAAGGAATGGTGTAACAAGTTACTGAAAATCATTTTTCGTGTTGAACGGTGTGAAGTTTTGAACATCTTGTAATACTGTGAGTCATTAGATTGTGTCTTGTTGTCGTGCTCTGAATATAGTTTCCACGGAATCTGATTTAATGAATGAACATAATCAGGCTCTGCGTTCCTTGATTATCGCTAAACGTTGATGAATAAAAACCAAGTGGCATCCTGTGTTTTGATAACTTTATTCTGTAGCACTGGATTTTCCCCCACACTGCCACTTTAGTTTAGCACAGTTTGTTGTTTGCAAGTCGAATCGCACGCCTATATGGAGAAGAATCCAATCGGGACGAGATCTACGAGACAACTGTAGAAGACACGAGGTAAGCAAACGAAAGTTAGAGATGGTATGAAAAAGAAAAGGCATACCCTCATAAAATGTAGTTCTCATAGAACCTAACATTTCTGGAAGGTGGGTAGGGCATTTTATGAAACCTTCCGTGTAACGGATCGCTAGGTGAACATTACGGTAATAATCTACCGTCGCCACTCTGCTGTTCTCTCTTTTTAAACATTACAGCGTGTTTTTTTTCTTTTTTTTGGATCAGAGCAGATTCAATCTGAGTACTTATTCTGGACGTACCCTCACATTACGAAAGGTGGAAACGTGTCATGCATCCGGGAACATTGTCGAACATGCTCGTTTTTGTGGCCCAGGTGTTACGTTGTGGGGAAGTACACTGTTTCATAGATGTGGAGGCCTCCAGATGTTTGAACACGGTACAATCACCAGTCACGGTCACTGTGACACTGTACTGCTTCTCCATGTGCGTCTTTTCAGGAGTGCATTCGGCCCTTTCTTCATTTTTATGGATGACAATGCGCGACCACATCAAACTCCTCTGGCAGAGAAGCCTTTGGAACGAAACAATATTCGGCGAATGTACTAGCCAGCCTGTTCCCCCAACTTAAATCTCCTCGAGGATGTGTGAGACGTATTGCAACACGTCCGCATGCACGAACGACCGTCCAGCAGCTTTTTAACCTCGCTGGTGAAGGAATGGAATGCCTCACCACGAGAACTCCTTACCAACCTGTGGTGATTACACACTCTATTAAGAACCACGTCCTGTCCTTTGTTAAGTCAAGGGGACCATCATAAACCGCGTTGAGTTAAAAAACTGCCATTTCTGTTCGTCTCACTGCGTATACCTTTCAGTTACCTTCTGCACTACACTGTAGCAATTTCTTGAATGTATGGTCCAAGTTTGATCCAGCTGTGTTACTTGGCAGTGAGAAATAATGCGAAAGTTACTATCGGCATTAGGTTTTGCACACCACTATATGTTTTACACATCTTGCATACCAGAGAAAGAGACATAGCAATAATGCAGAGCTTGGACACCCTTGATGGATGCTACAGCATTATTAGTAGTGTTTCCGTATTTTTGGCATACCATATTTTAATGACGCCCTTAATATGTTTATCGGAATCATCCTGATCTCACCGCCAGAGATATATAGTCAACTGTCTCGTAATACAAATGCGATTATGACGGGTTTTCTGCCCCACTGGGCTACCACCTTATAAAATTCTGTTGGGATGATTTCTACACACTGACTGTCGATTTCACACAGACTAGTTGACATACCACATCAAAGAAAAAGGAACTGTCAAAACAGTTAAACCGCTTAAGTTATTGGGAAATTAGTGGAGATAGGGTAAAGGGATATATGTTAATTCGGCCTTACGTGTTATGTAATATCCTTCACCCAAACTCCGTCCGTCACGCTGTAGCGTATATACGCTTACGGGAATGAATTATCACACTCGGACTGAAGAAACGACACATTTTTCTTTGTTTACACAAACGAAACTGGTTTCTGTGCGCAGTGGTGCAATTAACTCCATTTTGGAAATTCCTTGTCATGTCCCCATTATTTTGAACACTACAGAAGTATAAGAGCCGGCCGGAGTGGCCTAGCGGTTCTAGGCGCTACAGTCTGGAACCGCGCGACCGCTACGGTCGCAGGTTCGAATCCTGCCTCGGGCATGGACGTGTATGATGTCCTTAGGTTAGTTAGGTTTAAGTAGTTCTAAGTTCTAGGGGACTGATGACCTCAGAAGTTAAGTCCCATAGTGCTCAGAGCCATTTGAACCAAGTATAAGAAAGGAAGGAAGGCAGAAAGATTGGGGTTTAAATTCTCGTCAACCACGAGATCTTTATAGACGGAGCACGAACTCAATAAAGATAAAGAGGATGTCGGCTGTGTCCTTTTGAATGGAACTATTCAGGCATTTGCCTTAAGCGATATGGAGAAACCAGTGAAGACGTAAATCTGGATGGTCGGACGGAGATTTCAACAGTTCATCCTAAGGCGCCACCTCGCCTGGTGCCAATCTTCGTAGTCTCTCACGGTGTGGTCACACGAGTCACTGTTGTTGGGGACGCTGAGGTCGGCGGGGGCCTTCATGCTACTCGTGAGCAGTAGCCTGCATATCGCCATCTAGTTCCACATTCTCACTTCTCTTTCCATCACGATCATCGAGATCACAGGTACGACGCTGAACTCCACACACTCTTATTTATTTATAACTTTACTTCTTATTTAGACTGTCCAGATTAAAGGCTTAAGGGCCTCTCTTACATCTGACCTGGAACGACACATACCAAAGATATTACCAAAACGTTCACAGGAATTATCATAATAGTAATAATAGTTAAGGCTAATAATAACAATGATAAAGGGCACTAAGAATGATTTAGATTAGTTTAGGACATTTTAATACAAGCTTAGCATTATAGAAGCGGAAGGGATAAAGAAAGAGGAGCAGATTGAAATGACAGTGACAGTGGCTGATAGGAGAAAACAGAATTTAAATAAAGAACTCTTTCAACGTGGGTGAGCGAAAAGTTTTGGAGGAGTGGGGATTGATGAGAGTGAGTTGCAGACTAGTATATGGGAGAGATGACTATTGTCATAGAATATGCGCCATTAACTGCCTTTCGAAGTTTGGAAGGAATTTAATTTCTATGATTTCTTGAGGTACATTCTTCCAAACTCGGGTTTCTGATATAGGAAATGATTTACAGGACGTGGCAGTGTCATGTGATGGCACAGATAGAACGGTTATTTCTGTTGTACTGTTCAGACAGCAGTGTGAGAGTTGAAGTTGAATAAGAGGGAGTTCATTGATTGAGAAGATGATGAAGCAGAGATGGAGTTAGATAGTCTCTACACTTATGGGCACGCAATCATGATAACTGTTCGTAGGGAGGTGAGATATGGTTGAAATAGCGTACGTCACAATGTATCGCGCACAAGTATTTATCGCAAATTGTAGCAAAAAAATGTTCAAATGTGTGTGAAATCTTATGGGACTTAACTGATAAGGTTATCAGTCCCTAAGCTTACACACTACTTAACCTAAATTATCCTAAGGACAAACACACACACCCATGCCCGAGGGTGGACTTGAACCTCCGCCGGGACCAGCCGCACAGTCCATGACTGCAGAGCCTCAAACCGCTCGGTTAATCCCGCGCGGCCCAATTGTAGCCTGCATAAGCTTTCGTACGAATGTCCTTGGAGAATAGCATCACCATAGTCAAGTATGGGGAGTATTACCGACTCTACCAGCTTCTTGCTAATCTCGAAAGGAAATACTTTTTTATATTTCTATAGCGAATGAAGTGACGCTGATATCTAATCACAGATTGCAGTTGTGATTTCAGTCCAGTCTAAGTGATGGTCCAGAATCAATGCCAAGTAGTTTGCACAAGAGGAAAATGTTATTCCTATGCCGTTTGAGATAAAGGGTAGATGAGATTTCCTGAACTGCGTGGCAGTAAGTCTTCTGTGTGCGACTAAGACTGTTTGCGCTTTAGACGGGTTAAGTTTCAAACCTGTGCTCTGCGTCCATTCAGATTAGGCAAGTAAACCAGCATTTACATGCTGGATGACTGTGCACAAGTTTGTTGGACTTGCACTTAGGTCGTTAGCGTATAGATGGTATTGCAGTGGGAAAGAATAGTTAACACATCATTAACATACAGTAAAAATGTAGTGGGCTCAATACTGATCCTTGTGCGATTGATTCAGTTGTTGATTGGTTCGTGCCGCCACCCTTTTATTTAGTGTTACGCTTGGCTTCCTACATCCCTCCATTGTTCTAATCATTACATAGTGTTGACGAGATGCAGAAAAATTTTGGCTTGCGAGCTTAGCAAATAGAATATCAAAGTAAACAGTGTCGAAAATTTTCCTGAAATACCAAAAAAAAGTAATAATTGTCCGTTGTTTGTCCATAGTTTGTTTCAGTTCGTCAGTCAGTTTTATAAGACCGGTTGCCGTGCTGCGATTTTGCCAGAAACCCGACTTGTAGCTATCTAAATGGTTATTATTTTGATGTAAATTGGTATGCTGTTCGTGGACTATGTATTCTAAAGCCTTGGATAACGCTGGTAGAATGCAAATAGACTTGTAGTCGAAACATTATTTGGCAGATTTCTTCCTGGGTAATGGTTTTATGCTTCAAGGATGTTGGGAAGATGCTGTAGTTTAGAGAATGGTTGAAGATGTCTTTATTATGGGCAGTAGAGGATCAACGAGAAAATCTATAATATGCACTATGATATTATCATGTTCTGCGGCTGGCGAACGAATATGCTTGTCGCTGTCAGATACCGAAACAATTCTAGTTGCGGCACTCAAAAGCACCGAAATGACGTCAACTAGAAATATGTGCACCAGATCGTTTTTTCCGTTCTCTACTCGAAGGAGTAGAATGGACTGTTTTGAGACCCAACTCTTTATCGGACGGCGGATCTTTACAGCCAATTATCTGGCGAACTTATTAAGGAGCAGAGGGGTTGCCAATTTGGAATTTTTTCTTTTTTTTTCTTTTTTGCGTCTTACATTCGCTCCTCTGAGTGTTAAGGATGATCACATAGACAACGTATGGCTCTTTGTGCCTTCTCTTACCTTGTATAAAGCTGCTGGCATTCCATTTATTTTGACTGCTGTGTGGAATCCTTATAGTTCATATATCTAATGTTATATTTCTATTCCCAAATTATTTCCATTTGGAAGGGGCGAATTCGACCCTGCTATTTGGCCCTGTACTGAGGGAAACCTCCTTACAATCTCAATTAGGGTCACGTCTTATTCTAATTTCTTCCTATTCTGTTAGTTACTTCTGCTATATTGCTGTATTTCTACTCTCATTTCATCTTCTGAATCACACAGTAATTGTTAACAGAAGCCACGTTGTGTATTCGGACTGTCTTTAATTGTAGGCTACTTTTCAATGTCCATGGATTCTGTTACAATTTTACAATAATAGTTGTGCTGGGTATTTGAAGGCTGGAAAAAGTAGAGTGACTGTAGTTTCAGTTGACAGGTTGGTGGCTAGGTTGGGTTGTTTGAGTCTGTTTTATACTACTTTCGCTATCAGTTAAATCTAGCGTTTTGAGGGTTTACGTTAATATGTTGGTAGACTGTGTTGTTTCCTGGTCTTGGGTCGAGACGTCCAGTGGCTAATCTCACGATCCTTCCTTCTGTCGACGGTAATTTAAAGAGTAATTTAAAGACCGTGCATTGTACGTATGCACTAGCGTTTCGTTGCAGCCCCTCCCCCTCCAATATGACAATGTTTGATAAATATTAGTTGCCTCTTTTCCGCGTTGGGATTAATTTCTCATTTTTGTAGCAGGTCAGTAGACTGTTGACGTAGTTCTGCATTTGACCGTTTAGTACTCTGGTACCAGTGCGAGTGGCACCAGTACGCAATGTCATCGGCATATAACCTCACTCAGTCGTTCGTTCCGTCCCATGTAGAACGTCTGCTGCACACAGAGCCTGTAGGTGGGTGCAGATGAACAACCTTTGTGGAGCTCCAGTTCTCGCGTAAGGCTTGTCACGTACTGCACCATTTACATGTACATAGGAGAGCCTATTTTAAAAAATATTTCTATACTTTTTCTACCAGACTGTGAGCGCACGAATAAAAACATAAATAAACTATATTTGCTAGCGAGAAGCGTATTTAATACACAACTGGGAGGAGCAGTTGTTAGACACTGGACTCGCATCCCAAGGGGACGGTTCGAATCACAGCCATCCAGATATAGGTATCAAAGGTTTTTAAAAAAGAGAGGATGTGATGGATTTCCTTCCTCATCCTTTTCAGATTAGAACTTCTGCTTCCTCTGAAATGACCTCTACACCGACGGGATATTAAACCATAATCTTCAATCGTTCTTACACACACAGTAAACCCCACGAGGTACAACACCCGCAGTATTTTACCGCGTGATCAAAATAAAGATGACCCACGAAATATTTCATGCCCCTTAAGATAGGCCCAGGTGCAGGAGATGTAAGTTGGGTTGCCTATCTTAAGGGGCATGAAATACTTCCTGGTTGGGATTTACTTCGTCGTCGCAAAGAAGCCGGAAAAATGTGTAAAATTTATTCTCATAGTAAACTTTTGGTGACGGATTATCCGCGGCTTGAGAACCAGGGCTCAGTAAATCCGAGTCCATGTACTGATGGCTGAGCTATTAGGACCATCTAGGGGACACGAGCAGTTACAAGGGTAATTCTAGCCACAGGAGGAAAGAGGGCATTAAAAGTTAACGACAGATTGTAGCGCTTCGCATGCGATAACATCGAAGCAGTTAAAAACGGTAAACACATAAAACAAGACATAAAATCGTAAAATAAAAATGATCAGTTTCACAGACAAATTTATTTTATGAGTCGATACTACACTTAGGAGACAGAGGAAATAATAAGAGAAAACTGAAAATGAACATTGCTTCATTTTTTGAGATATATATTTAATCACGACAGGCCTGTTTCAGCACTATTGCCATCATCAGGCGATCTGAAAATAATGGTTTCATTATATACTATTTGCTAGGGCAGACGGTAGACTACTAATCATATATGAGATCGACAACCATACATTTATGGAACTCTTAACTTACCTATAACATCGCTGGTTAGTCACTTAAGCGTTTTTCGTGCGTCTTTTAAAGTTATTTTATGACATAACTTTCATAGGCTATATTTGTTGGAAGTTATAGCCTGGATTTTATTTTATTTTGAAATATGTGGCACTACAGAATGGTTATAACCCAAAATTGGTTTAACAGATATATGACAAAAATACAACGCCATTAAAATAAAAAATACGTAATGAAATAACACTTCAGCGAGAAACACAAACCAAACAGAAATTCACATATATACCGACAACATATATAGGCAACATATCGAACGCACTAAACACAATGTTAAAGAAAACAAACGTACGCCTCGTATACCACACTAAAGAAAAATTAAAAATTAGATCGGGAAAAGTTAAATTACCAATGCACTCGAATCCAGGCATATACAAAATTCACTGTAAAGATTGTGATAAGTTCTATATAGGCCAGACAGGCCGGAACATTAATATCAGATACAGAGAACACACTAGAAACACTGAATGCAACCCATCAACCTTCTTTCAATACCTACAGATAGAACAACATAGCACAGACAATGTAGGAAAAGCAATCCAAATTTTGCATATAACACCTAAAGGTCGCTTAATCAATATTCTGGAAGAGGTCGAAATCTATACACATGCACACCAATATCCACAACAAATACTCAACGATCAATTAGAGCTTAAACATAAACACTACATAGAAAACTTCATTCAAATCATCGATCATGAAAACTGGTAAACAACCAAAGACATAAGCTAAGCCAAACCAAACACACATTCACAGATAAAAATAAACAACACGGTAACTGAGGGAAATCGATAAGTAACTGTGCTGATGTATACTTACAACATCGTTGGTTAAACGTCAAACAAAAAATTGTCACACACAATAAATAAAATTCAGGCTATAACTTCCAAGAAATATAGCCAGTGAAAGCTAATTCATAAAATAACTCTATAAGACGTAAGAAAAACGCTTAAGTGACTAACCAGCGATGTTATAGGTAAGTTAAGAGTTCCATAAATGTATGGTTGTCAATCTCATATATGACAAGTAGGCTACTGTCTGCCCTAGAAAATAGTATACAATAAAACCATTACTTTCCGATCGCCTGTTGATGGTAATAGTGCTGAAACAGGCCTGTCGTGATTAAATACACGTCTCAAAAAAAGAAGCAGCTTTTTGGACTTTATTCATAATGTCATTACACGACTTACATCGAGCTGCGGGCCCACTGGAAAAAAAATGAACAGTAAATTAAAGATCCCGTAACTAAAACATTAATCATCATAGAAAGGTACATTATTTCTCAAATATGAGAAATGAACAGCAATCTTTAACGTTCGTCTTTCGTGCATCGAAATGAAAATGTGAAAAGATTTTTCACCACTTGAAAACGAGTGGGTATTCGTTAAAACGAAGTGACATTGCAAAGTGATCATGATGGGTAATATAGAAACCCCTGAAAGGACTCACGAGACATGAGGCTGGTTGTCCTCCATATGTTTGTGACGTCTCACGAGTGTAAATGTAGTATTACTTTCTTTTTTGGCGCGCGAAAAATACTGACAATGAGAACAAAGCAGTGAAGTAAAAGCACTGAAATCAACTGACTGGATAAAAGGGGACAAATCAATGATGTTGAAACGACATGAAATAAAATAAGTGTTCAACGTTAGGATACGCTGGACCTGTGATGTGATGAAATCACAGGCGAAAACGTCAGTGAGACTGCAAGTCTGAGTTAGGTCTGCAGGCGTGCTGAGATAGCCTATCCCATCACAGTCGTGTTCTTCCGATTCCGGACACATATTATCCGGTATGTGTCCAATTTCGCTTTCTACTAGATAGCCTGGTGGTTCATGGTGTGGGTTCCTGTTGTCATGTCCTAGTTCATGAACCACGGGCAACGTGTGAGTGGCCAAGTAAGTTGCTTTGGAATAAGGCTGGGCATTTCGGACATATTCTGAGTCATGGTCACCTTTGTGCTCATACGGCAAAGACTACCAAATCCATCAGTTAGTCCCTCAACCGTTAGGGGTAAAACTCAATGGGACCCGGGGCAAGTAAGGCTAGCAACCTGCTTCCCTGGTACTTTAAATATGATGCTTGCAACAATCAGAGCAAAATGCCTCGGACCTTTGGAGGTGACGGAGTCCCACCTCTAATTGACAAATCAGGGACTCCTAAGATACGACTCGGCAGACGAATGGTAACGAGATGGGCAGCTATTAATGTCAATGGGGGCTACTCTGGGAAGAAGGTAGAGCTGAAAGAGGCTGCAAGTAAGATGGGGTTGGACGTTTTAGCTGTTAGTGACATTCGGGTAAGGGGTGAGAAAGAAGTCGAAGTGGGAGAATACAATGTCTACCTGTCAGGAGTCAAAGCAGGAAAAGCACAGTGGGGTGTAGGGCTTTACATCAGGAAAGAAATGGAACCCAGCCTAGTTGCAATAAGGTATGTAAACGAACGACTGATGTGAATAGATTTGACAGTGTCAGTATATTCGCGTTGTGAAGGGACAGATCAAGATAAGATGGATAGTTTTTATGACGCACTCAGTGATGTAGTTGTCAAAAAATGGTTCAAATGGCTCTGAGCACTATGGGACTTAACATCTGAGGTCATCAGTCCCCTAGAACTTAGAACTACTTAAACCTAACTAACCTAAGGACATCACACACATCCATGCCCGAGGCAGGATTCGAACCTGCGACCATAGCAGTCGCGCGGTTCCGGACTGCAGCGCCTAGAACCGCATGGCCACCGCGGCCGGCTGTAGTTGTCAGAGTAGAGGACAAGGACAGTGTTTTACTCATGGGGCATTTTAATGCCAGGTTTGGAAATCGAACAGAAGGGTATGAAAATGTTATGGGTAAATTTGGAGAGGATATGGAGGCCAACACGAACGGGAAACAACTTTTGGATTTATGTGCCAGTATGGACTTAGTAATCACAAACTCCTTTTTTTAAACATAAGAACATTCACCGGTATACTTGGGAAGGCAGGGGAACCAGATCTGTCATTGACAGTACAATAACAGACCAGGAATTCAGGAAGGCTGTGAGGGACACACGTGTATTCAGGGGATTCTTTGATGACACTGATCACTATTTAATCTGCAGTGAAATTGGTATTGTGAGGCCGAAAGTACAGGAGGTCAGGTCCATATGTAGGAGGATAAGAGTGGAGAATCTTCAGGATAAGGAAATCAGGCAAAAGTACATAACAGTGATCTCAGAAAGGTACCAGTTAGCTGAATGTAGGCAATTACAGTCATTGGAAAAGGAATGGACAAGGTTCAGGGACACAGTACTAGAAGTGGCTAAAGAATGTCTTGGAATAGTAGTGTGTAAAGGTAGGATGAAGCAAACAGCCTGGTGGAATGACACAGTCAAGGCAGCCTGTAAAAGGAAAAAGAAGGCGTATCAAAAATGGCTGCATACTAGAACTCAGGTAGACAGAGAAAGTCATGTTGAAGAAAGAAACAAAGCCAAACAGATAATTGCAGCACCCAAGAGGAAATCCTGGGAAGACTTTGGAAACAGGTCGGAGACTTTGGGTCAAGCTGCTGGAAAACCATTCTGGAGTGTAATTAGAAGTTTTCGAAAGGGAGGTAAAAAGGAAATGACGAGTATTTTGGACAGGTCAGGAAAACTGCTGGTGAATCTTGTTGATGCCTTGGGCAGATGGAGGGAATATTTTGAAGAGTTGCTCAATGTAGGTGAAAATACTATCAGTAATTTTTCAGATTTGGATTTAGATGTACAATGGGATAGGAATGATGATGGAATCAGGATTACATTTGAGGAAGTGGAGAAAATGGTCAATAGATTGCAGTGCAATAAAGCGGCTGGGGTGGACGAAATTAAGTTGGTACTCATCAAATACAGTGGAATGTCAGTTCTTAAATGGCTACACAGGATAATTGAAATGGCGTGGGAGTCGGGACAGGTTCCATCAGACTGGACGAAAGCAGTAATCACACCAATCTTTAAAAATGGAAACAGAAAATATTGTAACAGCTATCTCTTTAATCAGCGTTGTGGGTAAAATCTTCTCAGGTATTGTTGAAAGGAAAGTGCGAGTATTAGTCGAGGACAAATTGGATGAAAATGAGTGTGGGTTTAGGCCTCTTAGAGGTTGTCAGGACCAGATCTTTAGCTTACAGCAAATAATAGAGAAGTGTTACGAGTGGAACAGGAAATTGGATCTATGCTTTATAGATCTAGAAAAGGCATATGACCGTGTTCCTAGGAGGAAGTTATTGTCTGTTGTACGAGATTATGGAATAGGAGGCAAACTTTTGCAAGCAATTAAAGCTCTTTACATAGATAGTCAGGCAGCCGTTAGAGTTGACGGTAAATTGAGTTCATGGTTCAGAGTAGTTTCAAGGGTTAGACAACGCTGCAACCTGTCTCCACTGTTGTTCATATTATTTATGGATCATATGTTGAAAACAATAGACTGGCTGGGTGAGATTAAGATATGCGAACACAAAATAAGTCTCGCATATGCGGATGACTTAGTTGTGATGGCAGATTCGATTGAAAGTTTGCAAAGTAATATTTCAGAGCTAGATCAGAGATGTAAGGACAATGGTATGAAGATTAGCATCTCCAAAACGAAAGTAATGTCAGTGGGAAAGAGATATAAACGGATTGAGTGCCAAATAGGAGGAACAAAGTTAGAACAGGTGGACGGTTTCAAGTACTTAGGATGCATATTCTCACAGGATGGGAACATAGTGAAAGAACTGGAAGCGAGGTGTAGCAAAGCTAATGCAGTGAGCGCTCAGCTATGATCTACTCTCTTCTGCATGAAGGAAGTCAGTACCAAGACTAAGTTATCTGTGCACCGTTCAATCTTTCGACCAACTTTGTTGTATGGGAGCGAAAGCTGGGTGGATTCAGGTTACCTTATCAACAAGGTTGAGGTTACGGATATGAAAGTAGCTAGGATGATTGCAGATACTAGTAGATGGGAACAATGGTAGGAGGGTGTCCACAATGAGGAAATCAAAGAAAAACTGGGAATGAACTCTATAGATGTAGCAGTCAGGGCGAACAGGTTTAGATGGTGGAGTCATGTTACACGCATGGGAGAAGCAAGGTTACCCAAGAGACTCATGGGTTCAGCAGTAGAGGGTAGGAGGAGTCGGGGTAGACAAAGGAGAAGGTACCTGGATTCGGTTAAGAATGATTTTGAAGTAATAGGCTTAACATCAGAAGAGGCACCAATGTTAGCACTGAATAGCGGATCATGGAGGAATTTTATAAGGGGAACTATGCTCCAGACTGAAGGCTGAAAGGCATAATCAGTCTTAAATGATGATGATGATGATGATGATGATAGCCTTAGTCTCTACGGGCATATTGGACTTCCTAACGTAATTCTAGCAGCAAAACAGTATCATGAAGCTCACTTGGCGGAAACTATTCCAAAAGTTTTTAATTATCTCTCTCGTCCTGCATTAACTGGGAAAGCACGATGGAACTCGACGGGCACAGACCGCTCACTTGGACTGCTGCGTCCCTTACTGGACCACAAAGAATACCGTAACCTCCACGAATCGGAAACTTTTAAGTTTTTTTAGAACGAAGAATTTTATTTTTTAAATTTAAGATATTTAACTTGTAAGAATGAAAAACCTTTTAGTTTACAGAGAAAAAAGGATTTAAGATTTTAATTTTTTTTAGGACGTACAGTTTTAAATTTAAGAATGAAAAATTTTTGTTTTCGATATAGATGTTTTCAGGGGAAATAACCTTAGGAGCAATATGCAAGCCTAACAACCTACGCCCATGAGGGTAAAAGTGTAACGAACGAAATGATAGCTAATGACAGTGAAACGAGCAAAGGGTATCAACAAAAGCAATGGAGGGCTCGCAAATACTGAAAGGCGATGTGTGAAGGTTTTCTCATTTCAAAACATTTCGTATTGGTTGTGTTCCACAGCTTTGATAAACTACAGGTAACATCGTAAGCTACTATTAAAATTATTCTTTAATAAGGACCAGTTTCGGTAAAGGATCATTTACCAGCAACTGCAGTTTAAACGTAATGAATACGACTATGGCGGCCAGAGTGGCCGAGGGGTTCTAGGCGCTACAGTCTGGAACCGCTCGACCACTGCGGTCGCAGGTTCGAATCCTGCCTCGGGCATGGATGTGTGTGATGTCCTTAGGTTAGTTAGGTTTAAGTAGTTCTAAGTTATAGGGGACTGATGACCTCAGAAGTTAAGTCCCATAGTGCTCAGAGCCATTTTTGAATACGACTATGCAATATAACCAAGAGACAATAAGGTTGTAACAAAATAACGTCAACGAGGACGAGGAAGCGGACCAAATGCAGAAACTTTGTTCTGCCCACGCGTGTGCTCAAGAAGCGACACCACATGGCTAAAGAGAGCAATGGCCTGAAACTCTGTCGTAAACTTAAAAGAGAAAAAATCAAGATGTAGGCATAGAGGATCAAAGGTGTAGATTTGTATAGTTAAGTGCAACAAGTTCCTTAAAATTACAGGCCCGTTGAAATTCTTTTTTCACTAACTAGGCAAACGAGACTGCAATTTGTAGAGGCGAAGGAAATTAAAGGGAGGCAGAAATTGGAGGGCAGTAACACAGGGTTTTAGCTTATCACCTACGTTATTCAGTCTGTGAATTCAGCAAGCGGAAAAAGGAAACTACGGATAATTTGGGAAGAAGGTTAAAAATCAGGGACAAGAAATGAAAACTTCAAAGACGTCGGTGATATTGTAATTCTATCAGAGACAACAAAGAACTTGGAAGATTAGGTGAACGGAAAGGGGAGGGTCTTGAAAAGTGGTTACGAGACAAACATAAATAAAAGTACGACAACGGTAGTCGAATTAAATCAGACGACACTAGCGGAATTATATTAGGGAATGAAACGCTGAGGCCCCTCCCGCCGGAAGTTCGAGTCCTCCCTCGGGCATGGGTGTGTGTGTGTTGTTCTTAGCATAGGTTAGTTTAAGTAGGGAGTACGTCTATGGTCCGATGTCCTTAGCATTTTGGTCCCTTAGGAATTCACACACATTTGAACATTTGAAATGCTGAACTAGTATACAGTTTTGCTATTTGAGGAACAAAGTTGCTGCCTACAGTAAAAGTAAAGAAGACATTAAACGTAGACTCGTAAATAAAGGAAAAGGTTTCCTCAAAAAGAGAAATATCTTAACACTGGAGATAAAATCAGTGTTAGGGAGACTCCTCTACTTTTTTTTTTTTTTTTGTGTAAAATTACTTGCTAGTGAATTTTGGAAAATTATTGGGACAAACAAGAAGCGAATAGAACTTTTGAAATTTAGTGCTACAGAATAATGCTTAGAATTAGACAGATCGATCAAGTAACTAATGAAAAGGTGTTGTAACAAGTTGGAGAAAAAAGAGCTTTGTGGAACGACTAGACAACCAGAAAGGATGAGTTGACGAAGCAGATACAGAGCCATCAGAAAATCTTCAGTTTGATAACAGAAGGAAATGTATCTGTGCGGGGCCGGCCGGAGTGGCCGAGCTGTTCTAGGCGCTTCAATCTGGAACCGCGCTTAAGTATTTCTAATTTCTAGGGGACTGATGACCTCAGATGCTAAGTCCCATAGTGCTCAGAGCCATTTGATCCATTTGAACCATCTGTGTGGGGTGGGGAGAGAGTAAAATTGTAGAGGAAAACCATGGCTTGAATGCAGTGAGGGGGTTCAAGTGAATGAAGGTTACTGTCAGAGATTAAGAGGCATGCACAGGATATACTAGCGGGGAGAGCTCCATCAAAGCAGTCTTCGGTCTGATGATTACAGTGACGTAAGAGTTAGGACATGAAGCACCAGACCGACATTTATCAAACATTGTGGAGACGTACATCATCTGACGAGTATTAAACGCTTAAACTTTCATTACATTCATAACTGTTGTCCATGATCAATATCAGGTGTTCGGAGCTGGCACAAATATACTCTTTTAATTCGTTGTGGCATTGATGCAATTATCCACCGAATGTTCACGTTGAGGGAGTTCTGTGGTCAAGATTGCTGGCTTGAGGATGCTGTGAAAGTATATGAGTCCCATCACGTCCAGAACATGCCCTAAGTGCGACAGATCAGGATCTGTGCATTCCCCAAGGCCTCTGTGGCCGAACATTTGGTACCATGGACATTATTGGTACGCCAATATTGTTCACATTTTTGCCACATACTGGCGAGATGTCAGCCTGCCTTCAGTAATTATTGCTACATCAGTCCTATTGTTGTACCCAACAGATATCCACACCATGATTATAATAGTTGTAGAAAGAGAATCGTTGATACTGTGGACTTTCACCAAGTCATCTATGGACACGTTGGGGTCGATCCGTCCCCCACAAACAGAAACGAGACAGACAGCTGAACAGAATGCCACCCAATGTCCCAACTGACTATGACTCTACATCATGGAAGACTTCGTTTCTATGGCACGGTGCCAGTGGTAAGCTACGCACGGCAGCTCGAGATTTCTAACCATCTTCCGGTAATCCGCAGCCGCTGTGACAGTATGCCTGTAACTTATGTACAGATGTCAGCTGTTGACATCCGTCGATTCGTCAGAATCAGTAGAACAATGCTACATTCTTCTCTTGGTGTAATCCTTCCGGAATGACCTGAACCTACTGTTCTTGTAACACCGTTGTCATGAGTCTGTCTAGTTGCCACACGTTCTGCAGTCGCTGTACAGCCAACTGTCTGTGCGATCTATCCATAAAACGCCCTTGTGCCTCTCATTCCAATTATTCGACCTTCCTCATAGTCTGAAAGATGGCGATACGTTGCAAGAATACATCCCCTGAGTGTGCTGTGGCACGATCTCAAACGGAAAAGTTCCGAAAAATTAGACCTCCCATCAGCCACCATGTTATGACATCATTTTTCAACTGTGCGAAAGGCTTGTTTCTGTACTGTGAACAAGCTCACATATGGATAAAATTTTAATGAACATTTTTTGAGGTGAGGATTGGTAGTGCTTGTAGTATGCATATCTCTGAAATGCAAAATTAAAGTCCCCGTGATCGAAAAATGGAGTGAAACTCCCAACGCAATCATGCGAATTTACTTTTAAAAGGTAATGAGACAAGTCGTGTAACGGATAAAGTCTTAATAAGTATAAATTTAACAGGGATAGGCCATCTTTAAAAGTTAACAGTGAAGCGTGAAATACACGGTTCCACCACCACACGACAGCACATTTTAGTTAAGGGAAGCATCTTACTACTTAATGAAAATGCACGCTTATAAAAGATGCTGTTTATTTCCCTTCATGAGCATTCAAGTGGGAATACCTTCCGGTAAACAGCAGTGAATGCAGAGGTAGAGAACTGTTATGCTAAATTCTGATCTTGGTACCAATATTAGGAACGAGCAATGAATATCCCCAATGATCAAGCGAAGAGCGTATCAGAAAGTGCAAATGAAAAGTGAACTCGGAAGAACAAACACCATTCACACATGCAAAGTACATCCTGCAAATGAAACAACCAAGTGGTGTCATCAATTACCGCAACGGCAAACTTCAGCAAAGTTAACGAATAATGTTCACCAGTTCGACGGAAAAGTATTGCTCGCCTAATGTCAACAAATACACTTCCAGTACTCGGCTGCGTGTGCGCCCGGTGTGAGCAGCAGTTAACAGCGTACTGGCCCCGTCTTAGCGCGTGCGGTCGGCGAAGATGCCAGAGATCATCGTTCGTGGAGGCAGGAGGCAGAGTGTCCAAACAGATATTCTAACACCTTAATTTTTCTCTCCAGGTTTTGGAAACGCTCCAAGTTATTCACCAATGGTAGTGATGATTCCGAGCGCCGTCCAGTCTCTAGCCAAGTTTTGCCACGATTGCAAACATAGACCCAATGAAATTTCGATATTTTGACACAGCATCATCAAGAGTGATACTTTTTGGTTATTTTGTGGGCGGTCACACAGACGGAAGCTAACCGTGCTTCTAGATACATTGCACAGCAGCCGTTGAGACTCTGTCTTGCGGTTCTCATGGAACACTTCCACCCGCCACTTTCTTTAAGTAAAGGGGGCATTCCTCCAGACAGGTGCTGCATCTTCGTACGAGCGCTTTCTAGACGCCCGGCGCGTTAGCTCTCATCGCATTAAAATAGCCAGCACCAAGTTGGCGGAACGCCAATGCCCTGAAAACGCATTTATGGCCGTGGCGATGGTCGAATGCTTGCATCCCTCCACCGCCTCTCTCTGGTAGCCTGCTGAGCCGAATAAACGGAAAAATACAGCTTCTCACAGACAGAAGTGAACAGCTAATACAATTATACACTACTGGCCATTAAAATTGCTACACCAAGAAGAAATGCAGATGATAAACGGGTATTCATTGGAGAAATATATTATACTAGAACTGACATGTGTATACATTTTCACGCAATTTGGTTGCATAGATCCTCAGAAATCAGTACCCAGAACAACCACCTCTGGCCGTACTAACGGCCTTGATAAGCCTGGGGATTGAGTCAAACAGAGCTTGGATGGCGTGTACAGGTACAGCTGCCCATGCAACTTCAGCACGACACCACAGTTCATCAAGAGTAGTGACTGGCGTATTGTGACGAGCCAGTTGCTCGGCCACCATTGACTAGATGTTTTCAGTTGGTGAGAGATCTGGAGAATGTGCTGGCCAGGGCAGCAGTCGAACATTTTCTGTATCCGGAAAGGCCCGTACAGGACCTGCAACATGCGGTCGAGCATTATCCTGCTGAAATGTAGGGTTTCGCAGGGATCGAATGGAGGGTAGAGCCACGGGACGTAACACATCTGAAATATAACGTCCACTGTTCAAAGTGCCGTCAATGCGAACAAGAGGTGACCGAGACGTGTAACCAATGGCACCCCATACCATCAAGCCGGGTGATACGCCAGTATGGCGATGACGAATGCACGCTTCCCATCTGCGTTTAGCGCGATGTCGCCAAACACGGATACGACCATCATGAAGCTGTAAACAGAACCTGGAATCACCCGAAAAAATGACGTTTTGCATTTCGTGCACCCAGGTTCGTCGTCGAGTACACCATCGCAGACGCTCCTGTCTGCGATGCAGCGTCAAGGGTAACCGCAGCCACGGTCTACGAGCTGATAGTCCATGCTGCTGCCAACGTCGTCGAACTGTTGGTGCAGATGAAACTTCCTGGCAGAGTAAAACTGTGTGCCCGACCCAGACTCGAACTCGGGACCTTTGCCTTTCGCGGGCAAGTGCTCTACCATCTGAGCTACCGAAGCACGACTCACGCCCGGTACTCACAGCTTTACTTCTGCCAGTATCTCGTCTCCTACCTTCCAAACTTTACAGAAGCTCTCCTGCGAACCTTGCAGAACTAGCTCTCCTGAAAGAAAGGATACTGCGGAGACATGGCTTAGCCACAGCCTGGAGGTTGTTTCCAGAATGAAATTTTCACTCTGCAGCGGAGTGTGCGCAGATATGAAACTTCCTGGCAGATTAAAACTGTGTGCCCGACCGAGACTCGAACTCGGGACCTTTGCCTTTCGCGGGCACACAGTAAAGCTGTGAGTACCGGGCGTGAGTCGTGCTTCGGTAGCTCAGCTGGTAGAGCACTTGCCCGCGAAAGGCAAAGGTCCCGAGTTCGAGTCTCGGTCGGGCACACAGTTTTAATCTGCCAGGAAGTTTCATATCAGCGCAGACTCCGCTGCAGAGTGAAAATTTCATTCTGTTCGTGCAGATGGTTGCTGTCTTGTAAACGTCCCCATCTGTTGACTCAGGGATCGAGACGTGGCCGCACGATCCGCTACAGCCATGCAGATAAGATGCCTGTCATCTCGACTGCTAGTGATACGAGGCCGTTGGGATCCATCACGGCGTTCCGTATTACCCTCCTGAACCCACCGATTCCATATTCTGCTAACAGTCATTGGATCTCGACCAACGCGAGCAGCAATGTGGCGATACGATAAACCGCAATCGTGATAGGCTACATTCCGACCTTTATCAAATGGTACGCATTTCTCCTACATACAGGAGGCATCACAACAACGTTTCACCAGGCAACGCCGGTCAACTGCTGCTTGTGTATGAGAAATCGGTTGGAAACTTTCCTCATGTCACAACGTTGTAGGTGTCGCCACCGGCGACAATCTTGTGTGAATGCTCTGAAAAGCTAATCATTTGTATATCACAACATCTTCTTCATCTCGGTTAAATTTCGCGTCTGTAGCACGTCAGCTTCGTGGTGTAGCAATTTTAACCATCAGTAGTGTAGTTTGACCGTACGCAACAGGTGAAATTACGTATACATTTTGTGGTGTCACCGCCAGACACCACACTTGCTAGGTGGAAGCTTTTAAATCGGCCGCGGTCCGCTAGTATACGTCGGACCCGCGTGTCGCCACTGTCAGTGATTGCAGACCGAGCGCCGCCACACGGCAGGTCTAGAGACAGATCCTAGCACTCGCCCCAGTTGTACAGCCGACGTTGCTAGCCACGGTTCACTGACAATTACGCTCTGATTTGCCGGGACGATAGTTAGCATAGCCTTCAGCTACGTCATTTGCTACGACCTAGCAAGGCGCCATTATCAATTGCTATTTATCTTGTGATGCATGTACCGTCATACCGATATTCACCAATTATGGATTAAAGTTAAGTATTTCAACAGCTACGTACTTTATTTGCTACTATTAATTCCTTGTAATGTTCCAGACCTCACGCCAGTCTGCGTGAGCGTAAACGCGTGCATTTCGGCTTCCTCGCCTAGTGACTTAGCTGTCTTGCCAAGTCACAACAAATTTTACAAGTAGTCATACTATGAAAGGAATATCTCAGTTACACATTCATTATATTAACAGACCTGGAGATACTGTTAAGCACAAAAGTACGAATAAATTATGTAGGGTGGCGCTACTTGAGTAACTGAGCCACCTCAGTACCCAAAAGACACTGAAACACTGGAATATCAGTTTGGTAGCGACCGGTCAGAGTGATGCTGGCGTAACTTACCATTTCCGCCGGTGTAGAGTGCCGCCTAGTTGTACTCACCCTTGCGGGCAGGCCGGTCCTCGAGGGGCACTGCGGGCGGCAGCGCGCGCTGGCCGGGCAGCTGCAGCACCGCCAGGTCGAAGGCGCGGCCCTCCGGCACGGCGAACAGCACGCGCGCCCGCCACGCGGCCGCTCCGGCGCGCACCTCCACCTCCCGCGCCTGCACACGGGGGCCCACATTCAACCTCAGCAATTACGCGTACACTGCATGACAAAAAAAGTGAAGCACCCCGAAGACACAGTGGGACGCCAACGTTTTTGTACACATACACATAATCAGCCGGCATATAAATGAGTTGAGTTGCTAGTCTCCGTGACAAGTAGAACGCCCACCACAGTACTTTAGTGTTGTTCGTGTTCAGCGTTGCTACTAGGTCTAGCTAGGTACATAATAGGCGTGAGTGTGTAACATCTTGAACGATCACTGTGAGGGACACAGACATGCTGCGCGCTTGTCTGAGACTAGTTATGGAACAACCGAGTGGTTTTAACAACGATTGGTTACTTGATTATTCTTTCTTTCAGTCGTTTTTTTCAATAAAATAAAACGAACTCAGTCTTCAAGTTTGTGTGGTTTCATTTATATTGTTTTTCAGCCTCTTCAGTTACACGTGAACCATGGCTATGGATATTAACTTCTGCACACACAGATAACATCTCTTATTTTGAGGATAGGTAAATAAAAAGCATATGTCTAAAAATGCAATATTTTTGAAACTCACGTAGTTATTTATTTACAGACGTGTTTCCGTACTTCTGACATTAAATATGGATTTTTCGTTGTTTTAAAAAGTTGACACGCGTGCAGGATTACAAGTTTATGTTAAAATAAATGAAAATTACTTTTTTATTTAAATTTGCTGAGGCTCTGTCACTCTCTTTCAGCTGATGAATTCTTCTCGGGTTATCAGCCGAGTGTTGGCGTCGTCTTGTCGCAACGTTTCAATGAGTTTCGTACCCATCATCTTGTGGCGAAGTATTTTAATTGAAGGAAATCAAAGAAACATAGCAAATGATGACAAATTTCTTGCAAAAAAGAACTTCAGGCAAGTGACAGTACACGCTTAAAAAGCAAGTGTTTAAGTCGCCAGAAGGTTAAAAAAATGTATATCTTATATGTTTTCTGGTCACATCACCTCAGCACTTACTAAAAGAGAAATATCGCTAATGGGTGCAAACCAGCGGAAAGAGTATGCGATTTCAGTCATTCTCGGCGTATTCCATGACGAATTCTTCTCGGGTTATCAGCCGAGTGGTGGCGTCGTCTTGTCGCAACGTTTCAATGAGTTTAGTACCCATCATCTTCTGGCGAAGTGTCACTTAACGTTTGCGCCTGCCATCCAAGAACAAGTAATGGGCTTCCCGCTACATTCTGAGTAATCCCCCACCATTGGTCTGAGACTAGCAGCAGCACGATTTCGGAATTATCGTCCCATGCGTAGGCCTGCCGCTAGGTCCAAAACAGAAACGGGTGCTTTTTGCAGTGGTGCAGTGACTGGGTAGCATCGACTGCTGGTGAATGGCGTCGCACTGTGCTCAGCGGTGAATCGCGGTTCTGCACCACCGCAGATGACCGTCGGCGAGCATCGCGGCGATCTGGGATGAGGTCCCATTCTTCCCCTGTTTTGGAGAGGCACACCGTTATTATTCTTAGCGTCACAGTGTGGGGTATGACTTCAGGTCATGGCTGATAGTGACTGAGGGCACAACGTTAAGTCACAGTCATTCGGCGTCCTCGCGTGCTACGATAATACTGTGGCGCCATTTTTCGACAGGACAGTGCTCGTCCACACGTGGCACGTGTCACTGTGAACGTTCTGCGCGATGTTGAGGTACTGCCGTGGTCAGCAACATCCCCAGACCTGTCCCACAGACAACACGCGTCGGACCAGCTCGGATGTCAGGCACCAACTACGAGGGCTATCCACAAAGTACATTACGTTTTCGTTTGTGTCCGTTAGAGGCGGGGCTAGTGCGGCCATCTTGGTGTCATGGCATTCCGCCGCTCAGTCGGCATCCTGCCGTGCTAGTGAGAGGTTCGTGCTGTACTCCGTTGAGTTACTGTGACAGTTTGAAATGTCAGCGTTAATTGAAAATGCCGCGAAGTGTGAAGTGCGTGCTGTAATAAGGTTTCTGACTGCAAAAAACTGTACACCTATAGAAATCTATCGGCAGCTTTGTGAAGTGTATGGGGACAACATAATCACTGCAGGTGGATTGCGTCAATGGGTCATAAAATTTAAAAATGGCCGAACTAACGTTCACGACGAAGAGCGAAGTGGAAGACCCAGCATAGTGACTGCCGAACTTGTCGAAAAAGTCGATGCCGCGGTCCGTGAAAACCGTAATTTCACAATAACGGAACTCTCTATGAGTTTTCCACAAATTTCACGAAGTCTGTTGCACGAAATCATTACCGAAAAGCTTGGTTACCACAAGTTTTGTGCAAGATGGATACCAAAAATCTTGACAGAGATTCACAAAAATCAGCGAATGGCTGCAGCGTTAACGTTTTTGGACGCTTACGAGAAAGATGGCGACTCATTACTCGATCGCATCGTTACTGGTGACGAAACATGGGTTAAGCATGTGAACTGCGAGACAAAATTGCAGTCAACGCAGTGGGGGCACACAAATTCCCCCCAAAAATCCAAGAAATGCATGCAGACAATGTCGGCAAGGAAAGTGATGGCGACTGTCTTTTGGGACAGAAAAGGTGTGATTTTTGTGGATTTCCTGGAAAGAGGCACTACAATAAACTCTTAAAGGTACTGCCAAACTCTGCACAACCTCAGAAGAGCAATACAAAACAAGCGCAGGGGAAAGTTGGGCTCAAAGATCTTGCTGCCACCCGTGACGTTCTCGAATCTTTTAAATGGGAGTTGTTTCCTCATCCGCCGTACAGTCCCGACCTGGCACCGAGCGACTTCCACTTATTCCCAGCAATGAAGAAGTGGTTGGCTATGCAGCGTTTTCATGACGACGCACAGAAGAGGTAACCACGTGGTTGAAGGCGCAGGCGGCCGAATTTTACGACGAAGGAATTTCCAAGCTCATCCAACGCTACGATAAGTGCCTTAATTTAAATGGCAACTATGTAGAAAAGTAGTATTTAAGTGTGGCTTTCATCTGTATATAATAAAAAAAATTTCCAATACTTTATTTATTTTTAATTCCAAAACGTAATGTACTTTGTGGATAGCCCTCGTACAACAGTAATGGACCAGCTTGCCTCAGGAGAGGATACAGCGGCTTTCTGACACTCTTCCCAGCAGACTCAGTGCATGCATCCCGGGTACCGGAGGTAAACGTCCTACTGCAAAGTTCTTTATAAATCTGATTCAATTTTGTAATCACCGAAGTAACGTCACATGCCCTCTGAGCCCGTTTCCTTCTCTCTTTCTGGCTACGTCATTGCTTTGGTCAGGCAGTGCATACAAACGGCTGCATGTTTTGTTTTAGTAAGCATACCAAGTGAATTTGTTTCATCAAAAATTCCTGGACACAGGGTAAACACACGGAACAAGACTCATAATCGCAAAGTAAATATGATAATCTCGAAAGAAGTATTTATTGAGTTGATACTACATGGCTCCCTTTTAGGGAGATGCGTTTTCCAAACGGTTCTGTCATTTTAACCCCTCCAACAAACAGGACTTGGAGAGCTACCTAAAATATTCCTTCGCTTGGACAACATCTTCCTTATTTGTGCAGAATGTTACATTTGCTGGCTATTTATTCATGTCTGAGTACAAAGCAAAATCGTAAAGAGCCAGTTCGAGTGAGCACAAGAGGTGGGGCAGCAATTCGTACTTCAAGTAATGATGAAGTATAGCGGTGATAATTTCAAATAAGTATAGTGACGCGAGGGAGGGAGGATTGTCTCATCCAAACAATGCAGTGGAAGTAGACGACATTTCCACAGGACTACTGATAGCTTTGGAGACCCAACCACGACAAAACTCTTCCATCTGGTGTGCAAGACAGGCGAAATACCCGTAGACATCAAGGAGAATATATTATTTCCAAATCCAAGGAAAGCATGTACTGACAGGTGGGGAAATTACCAAATTATCAGTTTAATAAGTCATACTTGCAAAATCCCCCCAGGGGACTCACACCTAGTGAGTACGAGGCTGGGGACCACAGGGCCCCGAGCTGAGTCCTGGCATTGCTTCCACTTACTTAAGCGAGGCTCCTCACTTTTATCTTTCCTATCTGGCCATCCACGGCGAACTCTTGTTATTTTCCGGACCTGACGCTATTAGTTTTCGAGGGCTAGGGATCTTTCATTTCCAACCTGTACTTCTCATGCAAAGGCGGCGTGTGTACTCCAGAGGAGCGGCTTGCCAAAGGCGTCTGTACCCCAGGTTAGGGGCGGCCTGGAGAGTTATATCGCCAATCTGTTCTGAAGCAAGCGTGGCGATTATGCTTCTCATCTTTGAGTCATGATGTGTGACAGTAAGGTAAAATGTTCCAGAGTTAAATTAGCCCCACGTTCGGATATCCGGATGTAAGCGAGCTGCTTTAGTGTCACAAAATCCCAAGTCCACAAAACGAGAGAAGCAATGCCTTCAAATCTGTATGTACAATTGTTGTATGCTAGTGCGAGATGACAGAGTAACGGAAATAGAAGAGGAACTAGAGAAAATTAACTGGGACATCATTGGTTTAAGTGAAGTGCGCCATAAAGGCGAAATCTGCCTTCGCTTGAATTCAGGAAATCTCTTACATTACTGTGGAGAACAAAATGGAAAATTAAATGGAGTTGAATTTTTAGTAAACAAAACCAATGCCGACAAGATAATAGTATTAGAAGGAATTTCAAGCAGAACTGCACGCTTGGTCCTAAAAATATCAGACAGGTATAAGATCCAAATAGTTCAAGCTTATGCGCCTATGTCTACTCACTCAGATGAAGAGATAGAATCTTTCTACGAATGTCTGAAGGAAACCTTTGGGAAATACAGAGATTGTTTTTATAAATTCATAATTGGAGACTTTAATGCCACAGTTGGAACATACAAAGAACGTGATTGAGTTGTTGGCAAATATGGAATAGACGAAAGCAGTGATAGAGGTGAGAGATTAGTACAATTTTGCAGAATGCATGAGAACACCTATTATGAATACATTTTTCGAAAAGCACTCAGATCGCAAATGGACTTAGAGGAGTCCTAACTTTGAAGTAAAAAACGAGATAGACTTCATTCTCACCAATGGGCCTCAAAGCATTAAAGATGTCACTGTGTTAAACATGTTCAAGACAAGCAGTGATCATCGATTAGTAAGAGTAAGATTTAAATTTAATACAAAATATGAAAGAATAAAACTAATTAAACGAAAAAGTAAAATATTAAATGTCAAAAATCTTAAAGAACGGAAAGAGGAATTTGAAGAAAGAATTCAGAGAAAATTAAAAGAATGCGAAGCAGAAGAAGTATCAAAGGTACTCATCACGACAGATGAAGAAGTGGATGGCTTCTGTAAATCTCAAAACCAACCCAAGAAACTGACAAATAAAACAACAGATTTGATGAACAAGAGAAGAAGAATGAATGTTGATACAGACAAAGACACGATAGAATATACAGATCTGTGCAAAGCTCTGAGAAAGAGCACGAAACACGACATCAAAAGTATGAAGAAGACGCGGTAAAAGCCAGTCTTGAGACTAAATCTAATTTAAACAAAGCCAAGCGAATGCTTATGATTGGAAGGAATCAGCTAACAGCATTAGACACAGATCAAGGCCGAATTACAGACAAGGAAAAAATACTTGAATATATTGGAAATTTCTGTACTAACCTATACAGCTGAAACGTCCCCTTTGAAGAATTATACACGACTGTCCTTAAACTGATACACAATATTTTTTTTTTAGCGCAACGCAATCTGACTTTCAAAAATCCCTACAAAAGAATGGCCCTGACTAACATTAAACTATACCTTTCACAAATCACTTACCTCACAAAAATTTTCGCTGCTCAAGCTACTGCAATACAGTGAGCGCCACTACTGCCAGCTAAATAAAAGATTCAAACTATGGAAGGCACTAACTGCTGATAGGGATAGTTAGCAAATGAAAGATATTAATAGAGAACAAACAATGTATTTACCTTGATATCATCATATATAAATATAGCAGTTCATGACAAATTTCAAAACTCCGCCATCTCTCTCCCCACATCCACCACTGCTGGCGGCTCACCTCCAACTGCGCAACGCTATGCGTTGTTCACATCCAGCTGCCGCTGCCCAACACTACAATGGCGAGTATTACAACAATGCAAAGCAGCCACAGACTGCACACAGCACAGCCAGTGATTTTCATACAGAGGTGGCGTTACCAATAAAAAAAAACCTAAACAGCCTACTTACATAGCCCCCATGCTACCCAAAAAAATTTTACAAATTTTTTTGGGCACTGGCCAATACATATTTGTTAAAAAATTTTTCACAATTACAATAACAAAGAAATCAAAGGCACACACTTATTGATACAATGTTGGTCAAAAGCTAAAATTTTCTCACAGTCCATACAGACAGTCCTCATCATTCGTCACAGTAAAATTGCAGTGTTTTTCTCAAAGTCTGAGCAGTAAAAGACAATGTACACAGACGTAGTGGATTTCCATGCAGTCTTGAAGAAGTAGTGTTGTCCTTCCAACGGAAAGACAGTGCTGACTCGACATGCAGACAGGTAATGGGCCACAACAGAGTAAACCCACAGCAGAGTCAGTCGACGTTTTGAAGAATATTGGTAGTTAGGTCATCACAGAGCAGACCCACTGTAGTCCTGGTAGAAATTACGGTACTGGTGGGCCACCAGAGGTGCAGACCCACTGCAGTCCTTGTAGCAATTGGTGGGCCATCAAAGATGCAGACCCACTGTAGTCCTGGTAGAGACGGCCAGCAGCCATCTGTTGCAAATGTGCAGGTGCACAATCACCATCGAAGAGTCTTGCGGACAATATAGCAAGTCCATAAACCACCACTTGTGCACTCACAAAGTTTCTGGAATTGTCTTTAGATCCAGCAATGCTGTTATCCAGTCCCTTGCTGAATCATTAACACACGTGCAAACACTATCAGTCCCTACTTCTCACATATTGTCCATGTACTATGACCAACAGAAATGTGTGCAGTGAAATGTTACTTAATTTGAAGAACTGGTAACAATTACAATTTGGTAACATAAAAATACAATAACAAAGGTACAAAATACATCATTAAAGAACATAATAATACAGATAACATTTGTAGTACAGGCTTTACAAAAGAATCGAACTAACATATACATCAGTGGAATTATGACATGAGTACATACATAAAAGATCACAATAACTTTTGAAACATCAACTTCACACATGAGCATTAAACAGAACGGAATTAATAATGTCTAACATCTTTACAAAGTAAATAACATATTATTAATGCCAATTATATTCGAGGATAACAGTATTCCTCATCATAGTGAATGTAGCTTAATATTAAAAGAAGAAAAAATTCTATGAAACTACACAGAGACAGGAAGAAAACAAATACACAAGGGTACACAAACACATAGTGGGATAACACAAAAGGGAAAGGACAGGGTTTGTTTTACTGCAGTATTTTGCATGGAGATCTCCCTTTGTTCATCATTATTCCCAAAAAGTCCTATCTAAGCCTGCCTTCTGTATTTTGTTCACATCCTCTGTCAATAATAGTTTTTCTCCACTGTACAGTATCCTATTTCTTATAAATTTATAATAGTTAGTTTCTTATATAGTCTACCCCCTCTTAAGCTAACTTAAATCTACTGAGCTCAGATGCTAAACTAAGGGACGAGGCAATGCAGCAGCACATAAAACAATTAATATAAACAGCAATAAAAAAATGGAAAATCGCAAAGCAAGCTACAGTAAATCTAAATTACCAAGCAATTCAACATTACAACTAATATGAGGCAATGCGCAGCAAACAAAAAAATAAATCTGGCTTAGCAGAGTAACACAAATTAAAGTTCAGTAGCACTATGCCTGGCAAACAGCAGCTTATATCTAAACATGACATAGCTCAAGCAGAAAAAATATTACAGTAAAGATAACAATGCAGATAAGGGAAATGTATAATCACATCTTAATGTCTAAGTAATTAAAGTGGTGCACCACAAATTATTCTACAAAAGAAATTACCAAGTACTTGAAAAGAAAATTATGTGTCCAGTTACTGTTACTAGTCCCTTCTTATTGTTCTTTCCCTTCCAAGTGCTCCTTTTTTTAAAGAATGTGGATTACAAAATTATCATTTAATAGATCTGTTGACAGAAAGTGTTCACATTAGCAAATGCATCTAAGTTTATTTTATAAAACTAATGCTGTAACACAGCTGGAAAACAGGTATCAAATGAAATAAGCAATTACGCAAACCAAAGCATACAAATATCATTCAATAGTCATGTGACATTTCATAAGTCAGTAGCTCTCAACTCTCTTAGAAAGACACTTGTCATTATCAGGTTTGCAGATGTAAGAATATTTCCCATCAGTTTATAAGCATTTCAGTAAGTAGCAGAAAGTAGGCGCTCCACAATATAATCATATGTTTCCAAGTAACGAGCGTGTCTTATTTGCGATGCTTTCCACAAAGGAATGTCAATAGCGAGGTTGATGGTGTCTCCTTTTTTTTTTTCTCCACCTGCGCCTCTGAAAGGCTAATGGATTTTTTTTTCGGGCGGCCGTCACCCAGGTGGGTGCCCGCGACGCATTACGTGCAGGTGGTCACTTAACTTTCTTACAGAAATATTTACGACAGCAGTTTCCGCTACAGTGACAGTCTCACATAAAAATATTTCACAGGTCAAGAATTAGCGTTGCAAATCTGTAGAAAGAAAATCCTATAAATATAAGTGTCCAAATAAAATATTCGTCAGCATTGTGATACAGTCACAAATTTACGCACATTTCATAACTCTTAAAGTACGATTCTTGGTTTCCAACATACTTCTTATTCCTCATATACGGTAGCATCATCTTATTGATCATAAACATATCTCAACAGCATAGTACACATCGTCGTCGTAATAATAACATCATAACACCTCAGTCAAATCTCAAAATCGTCGTAGCTTTCTGCAATAATTTCAAAACCTAAAAAAAATTCTCTGCTCATTTCAATCGTGTCATCTACCTCAAACGTACTTTAAAATTCATGCTCCCTTACCAAATACATCATTCAAAGCTCTTATAGTATCACAATGGTTCCGAAAAATATGAGCATTTCACAAAGTACAGACAAATTACAATTTCATAAGTGTGAAGTTATCCAACTGTGTAATTACGTAAACATCTGTCACTGATGTAGTAAAAAAAAATGTTTATCTCTCAGTTAAATGATCAGATAGCTGTGTAATTTGTGTGTTAGAGAAATATGGTACCGATGTGTAAATTTGTATAAGCAAATACCATATTAGCTAGGGCTCCTTGTGCTTGCCAAACACATGGTACACAAAGTAAGCGTGTACCTCCCTGAGAATTAATGTAATCATACCCTCAGGTGTTACAGATTACAGCAATGAAATGAAATGTATCACTGAAAACCTTTGTATCATTGTACTTCAAATATCTTTAAAAATAAATGTTTTAAGTACAAAATTAATCACTCAAATGCGTGTCCTGTAGTGCTAAATGTGCGTCTTGCTGTAAGATAATTCTGTGGAAGTGTCGTACTTATCGTCCTCCGAAAGCTAAGTTCTGCAGACGTCAATGTACTTACCTCATGATAAACAAAAGTGAAATGCTTTATGTATAGATATCTTAGTTATTACGCTTATTGCCATGATGAAGAAAGTACTGTGCTGTAACGTATTGTTGTGCTACGGAAAAGGCAATCTCATTGTAGCTATACCACAAAAGTTACTACTAAAACATGTTTTACTTTGCAGAATAAAACAGAAAAACTGTGCAGAAATAAAACAGAAACACTACAAAAGCAACATTGTAAATTGTCACTCATTAGAAGCGTCGTGATAAAACCGTGTAGTTGTCACTTAAACTAACCACTGTGTCGTCTGGTATCTCACAGAAAGTACATTAAACCCAGAATGTATTTTCAAGTAAACCAAAATGTTGCATTAAAATCTCATTAGCAGTACTGGTAAATGTTCTAAGTATGTGAGCCTTATAGTCGTTACGTAATCGTGCAACTAACAAGCAAGAATATACACACACAATAACACTGTGTCGTCTGTTCACAATAACAATGCATTCGTAATTTCTGTTTAAATATGTTCTCTTGGTTCTTGACTGGATATTTAACTTCAAACATTGTGGCATGTTAACAGTTTCTTAAGTCTGACACAGCATACTAGTAATGTAAAGTGAAAAGTTATATGGCAAAGACAAAGTTAAAAAGCAGATTATCTTTCAATAAACGGTTCTACATGTGAAATGTGGTACAATCTTTTACTCTTCCTAGTGCACAGAGTTTCAACTTCAAAGCAATTATCATGCAGTATACGTCGGTAAAGAATACTGGAATTTTTCTCAAGGTTAGCTTCTATGTTATTTTTCTCTGAGCCAGCCGGCGCACGTGGGTGCCTGCGGTGCGAGTCATTGTCTGTCCCTTTGTTGGCGCGCGTCGTTATTGGGATTAGGAGACCTAACTTCCACAAATTCGCCTTGCCGAGAGGGCCCAGCTCTGTTTAAAGCTCGCCAGTTCTGATGGAATTCAGGTCTGTCGTTATGTCGGTAGTTTACATAGTTTCTTGTTTGTCGGTCATGTGGTGGAGAATTTCTCCCTGAATCGTAACTCTGCGCCGAACTGTTGCGTCTGAAGTTATTCTGCCTCCCTTGATAATAATTGTTTTGGTTACCATATTGTCTATTTCTATGGTTATCTCTGTCATATTCATTTCTACGGAAATGCGATCTTTCTCTGTAACTATTTTTCTGCCAGCGGTTGTCATAAGGGTGGTGTCTGTTTTGGTCACGATTTGTGTTGTGAGAATAGCCTTGTCGTGTCCAGTTATTACTTCTGTCGTCACGGAATTGTGACGGATGTGACCTGTAGTGATTGTTTTCCTGGTTTCGCGTTCCGCGATTGTCAGTGTCAATTTATAATTCTTGTAACAGTCCCTGAAAAGCTTCAATGTCGTCTTTGCAACGTCCTGCTAAAATAATATGTCGTAAATGTTCAGGTAATTTGATTAAGCAAATGCGGATGAGTTCTGAGGGGCTGTATGGGTTTGACAGGTACTGATTCTTGTGCAACATGTCTTCAAAATATTTCATAAGACTGGAAAATTCAGATTGTTCGAAACGTTTCATCATTATGATGCTATGTTTTACTCGGTCTTGTGTGGCTTGAGACCAATATGCTGAGAGGAAGGCATGGTAAAATTCTCCTTCACTGTGACAATCGTGAATGACCAATCGCATTCTTACAGCTGGTTCATTCTCCAAGTAGCCACACATAAATTCTAATCTGTGTTCTAACGACCAGTTGGGAGGAAAACAATGCGAGAATTGATGGAGCCATGCTTGTGGATGAATGTCGTTGCCAGAATTCTTAAATGTTTTGAATTTACGTGTAGTAATGAACAGCTTATAGTCAAAATCATCATGTCGCCGAGTCGCATATCGGTCATTGTTAGGTCGTGTCGGCCGTTCCATCTCAAAATTCGGTGCACATTGCCAATTTCTTTCATAACTTCCGAAATGCCCCGTGTTATTATTTTGCGGCTTTTCCGCGTTTCTAAGTCCCTCTTCCCATGTTGGAGCGCCAGTGTCGTCTGAAATATGTAATTCTTGTATTACCTGTGTCAGCTGATCTTGTACTTCCCGGATTTCTCTTTGGTGTTGTGTATTAATTTGATTCTGATTTTGTTTGAATTTCCTTATTTGTTCATACTCTTTTGTGTCAGTGAAGGCTACGGGTCTTGTGTCATTCAGATCATCATCTACCTTTGTAGATAAGTTAGTGACCTGATCCGAAAGTTCGGCTACTTTCTCCGATAGTGTACTTATTTCTTCAGTGTGTTTTTCTGAACCAAGTTTCAGAGTATCTACTGTGTCCTTAAAGTTTTCCTGAGTTTTTGCAAGTTGCGTAACCAAATCGGTAGATGCAACTGAGTCAAATTTAGCTTGCAAGGTCTCATGATTTTCATGAACAATAATTTGCAGTTCTTTTATGGCTGCTTCGTGATTCTGTAATGCATTTTCATGCCGCAAAAAAATAGGTTGAAAATGCTCACAAATTTGTGCTTTTACGTCATTACAGACTTTTTGACATTTCGATTCAATGTTATGTAACTCAGTAGTTAAATCTTCACGTGTTTGTTCAAGTGTTTGTTCCAATGAGTCTAACTTTTTAAGGTTTTGTTCCACTGTGTCTAACTTTTGAAGCTTTTGCTGTGTTTGTCTCTGATTTTGTTCCATTGTGTCTAACTGTTGCTAAAGGAGATTTAAAACGAGAAATATTACGACGAATTAAACTGGGCTGGCAAGCTTACGGGAGGAATGCTTCAATTTTGAAATCTTAAGATGTCGGTTGAGCTGAAGAAATCTATTTTTGACCAATGTATATTGCCAGTAATAACTTATGGTTGTGAAAGATGGACATCCCAAAGAGGAATGGAAACATCAATGTTGGGTTACACGAAAAAAGACAGGAAGAGAGCAGTTGAAATTAGACGAACAACAAAGGTCACCGCCATAATGGAAAGAGTGAATACAGTGAAATGGCAGTGGGCTGGTCATGTTGCTCGAACAAAAGATGGTAGATGGTCTAAACAAGTCCTACACTGGAACACAATTCACCAAAAAAGACCTAGAGAAAGACCACCAGACAGATGGGACAGAGATATTAGGAAGGCAGTGGGATTTAATTGGCAATGGAAAGCTCAGGATTGGAAAAAATGGAAGATCTTAACTGGGATGCTTTGTTACACGCCGACTCGAAGAGGCCACGTCATTAAGTGTTAGAATTGGATGATGATGATGATGATGACTTGCAAAATACTAATACGAATTCTCTACAGAAGAATGGATAAACTGGTAGAAGCTCGGGGAAGATCATATTGGATTTCGGAGAAACGTAGGAAGATGTGAGGCAATACTGGCCTAACGATTTATAATAGAGGGCAGAGTGCGGAAAGGCAAACCAAAGCTTATAGCAGCTCTTGACAATGTTGAACGGAGTGTTCTCTTTGAACTTTTGAAGATATCAGGGGTAAAATGCAGGGAGCGAAAGGCTATTTCCAATTTGTGCAAAAATCAGAAGGCATTTATAAGAGGCAAGGGGCAGGAAAGGAAGCAACGGTTGTGAAGGGAGTGAGACAGGGTTTTAGCCTGTCCCCGGTGTTGTTCAGTCTGTACATTGACCAAGCAGTAAAGGAAACCAAAGAAAATTTCGAAATAGGAATTAACGTTCATGGAGAAGAAATAAAAAACTTTCAGGCTCTGCGATGACTCTGTAATTTTATCAGCTACAGCAAAGGACTTGGAAGAGCAGTAGTAGTATCTTTAACGATGCACGATGAACATCAACAGCAAAACAAGGATAGTGGAATGTAATCGAATTAAGGCACGTGATGCTGAAGGAATTGTGTTAGGAAACAAAACACTTTAAGTAGTAGATGAGTTTTGCTATTTGGGCAGCAAAACAACTGATGATGGCCGAAGTAGGGAGGGCACAAAATGTAGTCTGGCAATAACAGAAGGTATATAGAGATAGCAGATTCAGAAGGAAATAGGCTGCAATAGTTTATTGGAAAAGAGGAGGCTTTACATGATATAGTAGCATTGTGGGTTCTACGAAACTTATCTTCGGACTGAAAGCCATAACAAGGGCACAAAATGTAGTCTGGCAATAACAGAAGGTATATACAGATAGCAGATTCAGAAGGAAATGGGCTGCAATAGTTTATTGGAAAAGAGGAGGCTTTACAGGATATAGTAGCATTGTGGGTTCTACGAAACTTATCTTCGGACTGAAAGCCATAACAACTACAACATTAATTACGCCCTGAATAAGGAATACAGTATAGTTTTCCATTATGTAGCAGATATATCCACATGTAACTCAGCAGCTAAGTTATATGGCTCATAGACGCCTTACGACTGCGAGAGATACATTATGTGTGAATCGTGATATAAAAACTCTTTGGATAGAATGTGGAACATTCCGTGTACAATGGACTGAGTACTTCCGATTGAGAATTGTGGAGAGTAGGATCGCAGTGGAACTGTAATTAGCGGCATTGTTGTAAGCTGCCATTTTGAATACCGAATGTAATTGCATTGTGGGTTCTACGAAACTTATCTTCGGACTGAAAGCCTTAACAACTACAACGTTAATTACGCCCTGAATAAGGAATACAGTATAGTTTTCCATTATGTAGCAGATATATCCACATGTAACTCAGCAGCTAAGTTATATGGCTCATAGACGCCTTACGACTGCGAGAGATACATTGTGTGTGAATCGTGATATAAAAACTCTTTGGATAGAATGTGGAACATTCCGTGTACAATGGACTGAGTACTTCCGATTGAGAATTGTGGAGAGTAGGATCGCAGTGGAACTGTAATTAGCGGCATTGTTGTAAGCTGCCATTTTGAATACCGAATGTAATTGCATTGTGGGTTCTACGAAACTTATCTTCGGACTGAAAGCCTTAACAACTACAACGTTAATTACGCCCTGAATAAGGAATACAGTATAGTTTTCCATTATGTAGCAGATATATCCACATGTAACTCAGCAGCTAAGTTATATGGCTCATAGACGCCTTACGACTGCGAGAGATACATTGTGTGTGAATCGTGATATAAAAACTCTTTGGATAGAATGTGGAACATTCCGTGTACAATGGACTGAGTACTTCCGATTGAGAATTGTGGAGAGTAGGATCGCAGTGGAACTGTAATTAGCGGCATTGTTGTAAGCTGCCATTTTGAATACCGAATGTAATTTGATGAATTTCGATAACATTTCATCTCATACGAGAGGATGACGTGTACTGAAATGCAGGTAGGAAATCCGTTTATGGAAAAATATAATTTCACGAATATAAAAGGTACGCTCAACTCTCTGGGTATTTTAATTTCTCCATTGTGACTCGAAATATTATTTGGTGTGTCCTAACTCATAGGGAACTTTGTATCCTGGGAGATCTCAAGAGCCTGCGCCATTAACTTAACTTCACCTTCACAGAAAGAGGAAATTTGAACTGGCCAGGACTCTGTGTATAATATTTGTGTGTATCTGTTTCATGCCACAACGGAACGAGTACAGCTGCTATGACATTGGGTGCAGACTACGGAGGTCCGTCACATGCGAATTTCATCCCAGAAAGTCGACGGAAGGCAACATATAAAGGCAAGACCTCTAATTAATTATCTTTCTGCATCTTCTATGCCACAAACTTGGTTCTGGTAGTGGGTAGAAGTGGCAAGGACTTTGTTGCTGATGTATGTAAACGATAGTTTTCCATTTTCGCTATCATTCTGTAGACAAAATTCTGGAGCGGTTGTTTGCGAAGTGCTACGATATTTCAATTGTGTGTGAAATAGTGACTCAATGTATTGTGAGAGTTAATCTGAAAAGTAGCATTTACGGAATTGTTAGCAGCATTTCATGGTTTTAACTCGCGCGCAGTTTGAAATGCAAGCGGAACAAGAAGCAGTCAGCTAATGTAAAAGACGCTGTAGACGACCCTACAACTGCGGCGCAGGATCTAGCTAGATTATCAGCACCCACGATCGTCCCCCTCACCGCAATTACGCAAATGATTAGTTTACTATCTGATAATATGGCTCATATCGTGCAAGCTCAGACAGCCACGGCACATTGGGCAGCTAATTATGGCACAAGCGCAGTCTAAAACAGAGACACAGCTTGACTTAATTCCGCTGATCCTGCAAAATCAAATCGATATACGTGTGACGATAGCTGAGGCCTTGTTGAATGAGTTAGAAGACAGGCTCAGGACAAATTTCCAATAGAGATCGGAAAGATGGATGGTACTGTCAATGAAACTGTGACTGCACAGAATCAGGTAGAAGAAACAGTTACTAGCCTCAGCAAAACAGTGCAAGATATTTCCTACGGACAGGGAAATAAAGTAAAAAAAAATTGAGGTACATAAGCGGTTATATTTCGGAGGAAATAGAGAACTGGGCAAAGGCGACGGAGTAGCAGCTGAATCAGGCGATAACAGACGGCGTAAAATATTCTGTCTCATCCTTACCCCCCGCGATGAATTGCGAGAAGAGAATCTCCTTAAGAAAGGGTTAGAAGAGGTTAAGACTCAGCTAGGCTCCGATTTGGTGAAATGGACGGATCAAGTCGAGGAATCTGTTAACGTGACCAAAGGAAAGCTAGAAGAGTTTCGAGGGGTGGTGAACAGCGGTAACAATGTATATCAAGCTCCACGATCACAAACTTCGGGCGACGCACCCAGCTACGAAAACCCAAAGGTGTATTCGTATACTATAGGCCCCCATATAGCCTACAAGAAGCTACTACCGGCCAGTACATGTATTCTACACCTAATATCGAAAAGAGAATGCTCAAGTATGGGCAATTTCAGATATTTAATCGCGATAAGAAAACGATAAATCCTGTTCGTGCGAAACTTCAGGGGAGCTTCGCCAAGGAACTGGACTGATTCACAGAAGATAAGATATGTACCAGGTTATATTCACGGAGGAGGTGCACTATGGGCAACCGATGCATGTGAATCTTGTCGGACTTAACGATGAATTTGAGCAGGAGTTCTATTACAAAAGTAACAGATAGTGGCAGTGGGCATTAGTAGCGTACAAGAGAGGAGCGGAAGCGTCTACTTCAGTAGATCCAGTTAGTAGGTTCTGGTTCTAGCTCACTCACTCGTTTCACTCGTTTGTTCACTAGAAAATGGAGACTTCTCCAGAACCTACTAAATGAATCTACTATTATCCGCTCGTCAGGTCTAACTCACTCAATTTCATTTAAAATTACTTAGAAAAATTAATAAAAATGGATAATTTTTCGTATCACGTTCACCAATTCTCAAAATTAATTATTTTTTCCATTCAAAAGTTGAATGTAATAAATAAAATTTAATATTTTTTCATAAAAGGTGAATGTAAGAAAATAAAATTTAATACTGTTCCATAAAAGGTGAATATAAGAAAATAAATAAAATGAATTCCAGTGAACATCAAAAGTATCTTTTATTTTTCCAGGGACCGTGAGCCTGAACCTGGAATAATAAATTCATTATAAAAAAGTCCAAAATTTTTCACACTGTGAATTCAATATCATGAAAATCATTATTTCTATTTTTAAGTTTCTTCATTCTGTTATATTTCATTCTCATCTGCTCGTTTTTAATTAACTGAAAATCTCAAACTGTAGTAATTTTTAGTAATTTTAGAGTATCTATCTGGTAACATAATCTTAAACTCATTATTAAGCTCCATAATAATTTTTTCTCCATATCTAGTATATAAATATTCACTCCCAGTAACATTATATGAAACATTTATCTCTAGCTTACTTAATTTTTTAATTTCTTTCGAGATACTTACATTGTTGAACCTCTTTATTAGAGTCTCCATTTATACAGAAAAAATCTTATTAGATTTTTTTATAATTTGTAAAGCGACTTAAGTCTCAGATAGCGTAATGACCATATGGTAATGTATCTGTTTTATCTTTCGAAACATATCGTTTGTCATCATCGGGACTCAATGCTTTCTTGTTTGTTTCAACTGTGTATATTTCGTGTTTTTTACTTTGAATGATATTAATGCCTCTGTACTGTTCACTATTATTAAAAAACAATCTTTATAATCATATAAGCTTATTCTACTTTTGACAATACATTCCTTAACTCCTTCAGATTTTTTCTCTGTTTCATCACCAACTTTATAAGGATACGTTTTTCCTCTCAGACTACAAAGTTCTTCCATTATTTTTCCATTGCATCAGCTATCATTTTTCATACAGCTTTCTTGTTAACTTATGGGAAACAATAAATATTATTTCCAGGATAATCACTAGTATCAAATTTATCAATCTTTGATTTCATATCTTCATAAAAATCTTCAGTTTGTGTATTATAGATACAACTGTCTGTATCTTGATAACACAATTCAGTATTTTCTCCATATTTTGGTTTCATTACTCTGTAGTGAAAATCATACACTCCTGGAAATGGAAAAAAGAACACATTGACACCGGTGTGTCAGACCCACCATACTTGCTCCGGACACTGCGAGAGGGCTGTACAAGCAATGATCACACGCACGGCACAGCGGACACACCAGGAACCGCAGTGTTGGCCGTCGAATGGCGCTAGCTGCGCAGCATTTCTGCACCGCCGCCGTCAGTGTCAGCCAGTTTGCCGTGGCATATGGAGCTCCATCGCAGTCTTTAGCACTGGTAGCATGCCGCGACAGCGTGGACGTGAACCGTATGTGCAGTTGACGGACTTTGAGCGAGGGCGTATAGTGGGCATGCGGGAGGCCGAGTGGACGTACCGCCGAATTGCTCAACACGTGGGGCGTGAGGTCTCCACAGTACATCGATGTTGTCGCCAGTGGTCGGCGGAAGGTGCACGTGCCCGTCGACCTAGGACCGGACCGCAGCGATGCACGGATGCACGCCAAGACCGTAGGATCCTACGCAGTGCCGTAGGGGACCGCACCGCCACTTCCCAGCAAATTAGGGACACTATTGCTCCTGGGGTATCGGCGAGGACCATTCGCAACCCTCTCCATGAAGCTGGGCTACAGTCCCGCACACCGTTAGGCCGTCTTCCGCTCACGCCCCAACATCGTGCAGCCCGCCTCCAGTGGTGTCGCGACAGGCGTGAATGGAGGGACGAATGGAGACGTGTCGTCTTCAGCGATGAGAGTCGCTTCTGCCTTGGTGCCAATGATGGTCGTATGCGTGTTTGGCGCCGTGCAGGTGAGCGCCACAAACAGGACTGCATACGACCGAGGCACACAGGGCCAACACCCGGCATCATGGTGTGGGGAGCGATCTCCTACACTGGCCGTACACCACTGGTGATCGTCGAGGGGACACTGAATAGTGCACGGTACATCCAAACCGTCATCGAACCCATCGTTCTACCATTCCTAGACCGACAAGGGAACTTGCTGTTCCAACAGGACAATGCACGTCCGCATGTATCCCGTGCCACCCAACGTGCTCTAGAAGGTGTAAGTCAACTACCCTGGCCAGCAAGATCTCCGGATCTGTCCCCCATTGATCATGTTTGGGACTGGATGAAGCGTCGTCTCACGCGGTCTGCACGTCCAGTACGAACGCTGGTCCAACTGAGGCGCCAGGTGGAAATGGCATGGCAAGCCGTTCCACAGGACTACATCCAGCATCTCTACGATCGTCTCCATGGGATAATAGCAGCCTGCATTGCTGCGAAAGGTGGATATACACTGTACTAGTGCCGACATTGTGCATGCTCTGTTGCCTGTGTCTATGTGCCTGTGGTTCTGTCAGTGTGATCATGTGATGTATCTGACCCCAGGAATGTGTCAATAAAGTTTCCCCTTCCTGGGACAATGAATTCACGGTGTTCTTATTTCAATTTCCAGGAGTGTATATCAGTTCAAATGGTTCAAATGGCTCTGAGCACTATGGGAATTAACTTCTGCGGTCGTCAGTCCCCTAGAACGTAGAACTACTTAAACCTAACTAACCTAAGGACGTCACACACATCCATGCCCGAGGCAGGATTCGAACCTGCGACCATAGCAGTCATGCGGTTCCAGACTGTAGCGCCCAGAACCGCTCGGCCGGCCATACATCAGTTCCTTAGATAAATCAATTATACTCATTACAGCATAGATTGGTTTATTAAACATGATTTCTATCTTATTCATATGAATAACAGTAAAATTTTCATTAAATATAGTTCTTGCTTTAAAGTTTGGCTTTTGCTATTAATTTATCACATTTTTCAACACCTGACGCTAATTTTATAGCCACTCTATTTCTAATATTTTCCATTGTCTTGCCAAAGACCTTATTACAGTAAACTTCCGTGTAGCCTAATCGCATGTATCAGAAATCCGCTTTTTCCGAACAAATTTTTCCGATTTTCGCGGCTCATATTGGCGCTGTCTGACGCATTGCGCAGCTACGCCTTTGGCTAGCTAGACTTACTCTTGACAAGTTTCAACTTGTCTGCGCCTAAAGCCATGCTTCCGCTGATGTTTTAGGCAGTCAACTGCTAATCAGTGCACTAGCGTGTGTCAAAAGTCCGAATGTTGTCAATTCGTGCGTGTGTTGGTTGAAGTTTTAGCGTGTTTCTTGTTCGTATTGCAAGGTTTCATGCCATTGCCATCTCTTGGCACTCCTTGGAAGTACTGTATGTACGGTATTGCCCTACGTAGCGGGACGTAGCCCTGTCGAAACCGACAATGAGAGTGCGGTGCCAAACACTTTCCGCCTGTTGTTGGTATATCAGACGAAGGCGAGCGCTTAACAATTCAACAGTGAAGTACAAGGCACTGTTGTGTTTCCACGTGGATTTGAGTACGACAGTGGAGAGGAGATAGATGTATCGAATGTTTTCATTCGATGGCTGCCACAACCTGAGTTCAAACATCAAAAGCTTTGTCTAGTGCGTCTTGAGTGTTGTCAAATCGTGCGTCTGTGTATCTTCGATTTAACGTTTCGTGCTCGCACTACATGCTTTAAAATGTCCAGAGATAAAAGTGGCCAAAAACCAAAAGAGAATCAGTCGAGTGTCGGTAAAAAAACGCTGAACGTGACTAAGGGCACGAAACGAAAAAAGAATGTGATTTCGTTGGAACAAAAGCTTCGCGCTTTGCAGAGAATTGATGCTAGTGAGCCACCCGTGAAAGTTGCTACTCATTTGAACGTCGGTAGGAAAACGATTGTTGATTGGAAAAAAAATCGATCATAAATTGAAAAATTCTGTGCCATCCAAGCGTCAGGCAGCGCAGTGACATCTCGAAAAACAATGAGAAAGGGCCTAATTTTTGTGGCACGAATAAATAAGAGCCACAGGTGTGCCAATTCCAGGTGCTCTACTTCATCAAAAAGCGATTGGATTGCTGACGCTTGGAATATAATTCCTCCAGTTTTTTCTCTCGTTATGTCTTGGAAGAACTCTTTGATCATAAGGCAACTCATCAGTGGTGGGAAGAAGAAGGCAACACCGTAACTGAAGCTGATGTGCCAGAAACAGATGAAAATGAAGTAATATCGGTGAATTTGCTGGAGAAGCTACCGGATTGTGAAGACGCGAACTGCGAAGAGGTTGAAGAGTGGATAGAAAACGACTTTTTTGATTTGACTGAGGAAAAAATCGTCCATATTGCGACTAATCAGAAAGTGTCAGGAGAACATGTCTCTCATGACGAAGCAGAGAAAAATATTCCTCACACAGTTGGTCACGAAGCGATCCAAACCACCCTGGAGTACATCAGCCAACAGGAGGAGGCGACTTATCCCGAAACCGTTTGTTTTCAACTTTGGAGATATATTGCCGCAACGAAAGTTTTTCAAGCAAAAAAACAAAAAAACCATTATGGACTTTTTTTACCAAAAAATAAATTCTAATGAGGCGTCCTAGAATTTCAACGTCCATAAGTCAAAAGGTCTTTTTTTAATTTTTTTTTTTTTACTTTAATGTTCCTCCAGACAAATCTTTTGTTCCTCTGAGTAATTTCTAGATTGGTTTCGTAACTTTGTACAGTAGTTAATTTTTTTATTCAGAAGAGTAGGTAACAAAATTAAAACTGCTGTTTTTTCCTGCTGCCAGATAAAGCGTATTTTTTTTCCTGTAAGAACGCAAAATAAACGAGGATTTAAAAACTTTGAGTTTTCAATCATTCTTTGGCGCCTTTTTAACACATCACAGCAATTTTTTCAGTCAAAAACATGCAGGCTTATTCACAACCATATCAATAACATTCTACGTAGCCCACGAGCATTTTAGAATCATATTTAGGGGTATTGATGCACTTCAAGGTGTTTCACGAGTGAAGGCAGGGGGCTTCCGTTTATCCGAAATTTTCGTTATCCGAATCGGCCACCATCCCGATCATCTCGGATATATGGGAGTTTACAGTATTCGTAAGTCTACAGAAACCTTTTTCAAAAGCAAGAAGACAGAAATGCTAAAATTATAAATCTGTGTTTCAAGATTAAAATGCATTATCAAGATATGAGAGAAAACTTAAATAAATTGGTAGGTGAAGAATACCAAATAGAATAGATGAAGAATACCAAATAGAATACTTAGATTTAATTTTACTTAAAATGGCAGTGCAAAAATTACAGTTTACCACAAGGAAAAGAATGCTTTTGTAGAATTAAAAGGTTCAAATAAACATAGTACAAACAAATATATCAAAAAGATTCTTAAGGCAATTAATAGATATTATTTGGAAGAAAACGATTCGGATTCTAGTAAAGAAAACGAAATAGATGGCGATAAATATTGCAAAGGCGATTTTCCACAAGAAGAAGCTGTAAAAGAGCACAATGGTGGTCGAATTTACCAAAGAAGAATTTGATTTTTATTTGCACTTTTGTTTGTTTAAAATACGAAATGAGATTTTAGACTTCATTCATTATGGAATAAGACAATTAAAATATAATTGTATACAATCTTTAAATAATTAATATCTTGATTAACAATAATTTTTTTATTGGAATAGAGACGAAATTTTTCAACTTAAAAATGGAGGTAAAATAATTGAACTTGAAACAAAGATGAATTAATTAAACTCAAAACAAAGATAAACTAAGCAGAGCAGTTAACTTATAGCTGGTAATACAGCAGGTCTCGATATATTTTCAGTTGAACGGATGATCTGTTAAATTCGAAATGGTGATAAATAATAGAATAAACAACCAAATGATGAATGAATGTCAAACAAATGTTTAATGAACATTAAATTAAACATAAAAGTTAACAGATATAAAATTAACAGTTTTAAATGTTACGATTAATGTTAATTTTAACATTCGATATTCATTCCATAATGAATATAGTTTAAAATTTAATTACAGATTTTAAACAAACGAAACAACAATTAAAATTTAAATTCTTCTTTGGCAAATTCGACCACCATTGTGCTTTTTACAGATTTTTCTTATGGAAAATGGTCTTTATAATATTTATCGTTATATATTTCACTTTCTTCACTAGAATCCGAATCGTTTTCTTCCAAATAACATCTGTTAATTACCTTAAGAATCATTTTTATATATTTGTTTCTACTATGTTTATTTAAATCATTTAATTCTAGAAAAGCATCTTTTTCCTTATCACAAACTGCAATTTTTGCACAACCAGTTTTTAGCAAAATTAAATCCAAACATTTGATTTGATATTCTTCATCTAACAAATTATTTAATTTTTCTCTCATATCTTGGTAATGCATTTTATTCGTGAAAAAGTAATCTATAATTTTAAAGATTCTGACTTCTTCCATTTACTACTACAAATTTTTAAGAGAATCTAGCAAATGTCCTTTGCATTTTTTTAAAAAAATGATGGATCTAAATCTTTAAATTCCATATTTAAATGTTGTTCACAGTGATGTCCATAATATTCTTATAATTCTGATTTTGGTTACTAAAATCTATATTATTCCAGGCATTATTTTGTTGAAATTTTAATGATTGTAAACAATCTGTTATTGGATTAAATTCTTATTATTCTTTCAAAATTTGGCAGGATTATTTTAGGGGCCACCTAAATATATACAAAGTTCAGAAGGTCCAAGCATATCCACTGCAATGTTAAAGGGAAATAAAATAATATTATAATTTTTAAGTATTTTTACTAAATTCTGCTTACTATTAATTTTTAATCTCTGGAAATATATATAAAAATCCTAAAATATTTTTAATTAAAAAAGGTGTAGAAAATAATTATTCCAAAAGATATTGTACCTTGGGAAACAGACGGATTTGTTTACATAACTAAGGAAATTGTAGAAAAGGAATGGTTTTTGTTATGATTTGGCTACTTAGGATATAATATCTACCATAATTATTCTATAGAGGATGGAAATTCGTTATGTTTTTGGAGATTATTAATTTTGTAAATATATACCAAATTTAGTTGGGATTAGTAACGAATATCCACCATTAATGTTAGATTTTTAAACAGGTTAACATAATTATTCCAGAGAAGTTCGAAACAATTAAAATAGATAAATAAAAAATCGAACAACAACAACCACTAATTTCTCTTGGTGCTTATTTGGTGTTGTTTTAGTTTTATCAAATATAACTTTAATCTTGTAATTTATATCCTTTTTTTATTTCTAATTTGTTGTTCCAACCAATAATTGGAACAACAGCAATTTGTTATATTTTCGAATTTAAAAATGTATCTGTTCTTTCCATGATAAGGTTCGATAGTAATGTTGGAAATAACTGGTTCTAATCCTTCTTCTAGACTTTATAGTCGCTTATAGTTTTTAGTTTTTATTTATCCTAATATTTAACCAATTTTAGTGTGTTCAATAAATTCCTTGTACAATAAACTGCCCTTGTTTTCGAAAATTGGTTGCATTTTTAAGTAAGCTATTCTGGGGATTGAATTTCCATTTTGAGTTTGTTGAAAACGTGTTTTTTCTGTACCAAAAATGGTTCTTCTTTAGGATAATAAAAAATCTCTAATTTTGTTGAAGACTACTGTATGGAATACAAATACATCCTTCATTTTAAGAATATTTTTATTTCTCTTAAATACTATAAATTTATTTTTATTAGGACACTAGCTGACCCGGCGAACTCTGTTCCACCTTAAAGCCAATAAATAATCAGATTTTGGATGTTAAGTTCAATTTTTTATTAGGACAAATAAAAATTAAGTATTTTAATGATTCTTTATGTTTTTTGGTACATAGCTTCCACTCTTCAATTCAGTACCTTGTGATACACGACATTTTTTGTTTTATTATCAGGCGCAGGAACAAACAACGCATATGGTCTTCCGACCCGTGAAGAGTTTAAAAATTCAATTGGATAGTTGGTGGCTTCATCTTCGTTTGTTACGCAGTCAATAGATTTGAATGAATGCATTTTACCAATGATCTCATTCTGAATTATGTAGTTTAGGTCATCTACATCTTTATTCTTAGCCGCTAAAATTGCTCGCTCACTCAACCATTCATTACTTTTGTAGTTAGTAATGATGTTTGGGAATACTTTGTTGATAAGTTCGTCTTTCGATGAGACAAAGTTACAGAAATTATGAGGAAATGAAATCAATCCGCTCGATTCTTCGACAGGTACTCGACCATTACCGATAGTCAGCAATTGCTCAAAGAAATCTTCAACAGATGTATCATTAAGCAATGCAACTCTCATGTTTGTTGTCAGTTAAAGTTTCTTCACAAAGCGCCATAGATTCGATGGTTTGAAGCAAGCATTTATTTCATCTGCAGCCAGTGATCTTGGAACTACTGGCAGTGTTTGGCGGAATTCGGCAGACAGTAAAATCATTGCTCCTCCAAAACATCTCGAGTCATTGCGTAGATCTTTCAAGGTTCGGTTAAGTGCCTCTAATGCACGTTTATGAGCCGTTGTGCATTCGTCCCAGATCTTGGATGCTGAGAAAACTTCGGCCACTGCTGAGATTTTTGTAATATTACATGTTGGTTATTCAGTAGCTTGAAGATTTAACGGTAATTTTAATGCTGACTGAGCCGTACGGCATCTTTCTAACAATGTGTCTGCTATTCCGGAAGAACCAACTGCAACCGCAATGTTGGATCTCGCACGAACAGTGGCTAAAACTACTGACATGAGGAATGTCTTGCCAGTTCCACCAGGGGCATCCAGGAAATATAAACCACTATTTCCATCATCAATTGCCTTCATTAATGTATCATAAACTTCCTTTTGTTGGGGGTTCAACAGGGGTACATTCGTTTGAACTACTAAATCTAATTTGCGTTTTGTTATTCCACCCCAGATGCGTTTCTGTTATACTACGTTTTATAGCGGTCGAACGGGATAAAAAGTATCCTATGCCCGTCTCCTGGTTCTAAGCTACCTCTCCACCAACTTTCAGCCAAATCGGTCCAGCCGTTCTTCAGTTATAAATAGTGTAACTAACACGTCTTTCTTTTATATATATAGATTAAGTATTCATTACACATTTCTGAACACATGCGTAATATTTTTCAATCTTTTTTAAAAAAAATTACACATAATAGTTTATTCTTCCATTTTAAATAGTTTATGAACGCAAGCATAAATGTCAATCATTACTTACAGATTTTGACAAAAAAATTTGACAGCTCCGAAACTAAAGAACTTTTAGGGAAAATAACGCATTTTTCAAGTATTCCTCAATTTTTCATTATTTTTAAGATGTATTCTGCTATTCGGGGAGGAGACAAATCCAACAAATCAAAAACCATGAAAATTGGTCCAGCAGATCTCGAGTTATAAGTGTTGTAACAAACCCGACTTTGTTTTATATATATAGATCTAAAAATATAAACAGATTTATATTATTTTGCTACCCAATACACTTACATATGTAAACCTATTTTCATTGTTTACCACTTTTAGGAAAACATATCTATTTTAAAATAATTTTTTATTTCTTCTTCTGTGTTTCTTATTTTTTGTTCCTTCTTCAAAGTGTATTTGTACTCTTCCTTTAAAGATTGTGTTGTTATCCAAATAGTCTAGTTTTCTCTCTCGTAATCCTAAGTTTCATAATTATAGTTTTCTCTCTTTTTAGTAGATTGCAAATATACTGCACTAATTGGTTTAAATAATTAAATGGAATATGGGGAAAGTTTGCTGTGGTTATTTTCTTTTTATACACACAAATGGAATAATATTTATTTTTATTAGTCCCATTTTTTTTAATATTAAGCAACGGGCAAGCAATTAAAACTAACTACTGATAACACATATTTGAGTAATTTTCTCTTTGTTCTTCATTATCTGTTTTAATTTTTAATTGTAGGCCTCTCAAGTTTTTCGTATTTTTGTTCCCCCAGTACATATATTGTAAGAGTTTGTTGTAAATAAGGCAACACCTGGTTTTTGTGGAGTATCTCTTAATTTTTGACACATTTTAGATAATGGAACAGAATAAAAGCCCTTTAACGAAATATTTGGTATTGGTTCTAAACAATCTGTTAATGGATCTAATTCTTGTTCTTTTTGGAAATCTGGGTTTATATAATTATAGATTGTTGCTTCCAGTCTTATAATTCCATTTTCTTTAGCCAATGTAGAAGCAAAAGTTTCCTTAAATCGTTTATTGGGACAATTTAAAAAATCTACAATGTAGTTATCTTGCTGTTTACTAACTCTAGGACTCGCTAATAGGCAAATAAACTTATTGTGTATTTTTACTCTAGAGTTAGAACTAATTCAAGTTAAAGGATCTTTTCAAACAGACGTATTGTCATTTACTGTTACTTTACATTCTTCATTACATTCTCCTTGGATATGAAGTTTAAATTTATTTGTTAAATATTTGCACATTTCTTCTGTGTTAAAAAGTCCTACAACATCTTGTGTAACACCTAATCTAGTAATTAACAGTGTTCCTTTGTAAGTTCTTGTAATATTTTTGGTAGTTCTTTTAATACTGTACCAATCTTGGCATCTGCTAATTTTGTCTTATAAGGAATAATAACTGGATTTGTGTATTTACTTCTTATTATATCTGTATCTACATTAATAGATCGTTTAGTTCCTTTACATGTAGCTGCATTCAAATCTAAAAGAAGAGGTAAGTGAGCTTTAACAGCATATTTCGCAGAATTTTAGAAATTACTCCCCACGAGAAACTATTGAATGATCCACATATTTTTTGTTAACTACAAATTGCCTTTTGCCTGTAACTTTTGTACAGTATATTAAATGGCTTATTTTAGCTACCATAATACTATCGCAGAATTATTCTGTAATTGCTTGAAATTGTTCTAATTTTGCTTCTCCTTTTGTCTATATAATATCTCCAAAATTCATAACAAGATTATATTATTTAAATATTCTGTAAGTAACCATAACCCAAATCTCTTGCTAGTTGGTTTTTGCTCTATTTCCAAGTAGCTCCAATACAGAATATTTCTTTTTGTTTGTAGCATACACTTTATTTTCAGCTGCCATTTACACAGACAAAAAAGAATTTGATTTGAAATAAGGTCGTGATAATTTAAAAAAGGTTAAAAACAGAAAAAAGTAGCTGAAAGTAAAGTGCTGTGACTTTTTTTACCCATTTGAAAATCTGTGTTAATTTTCTATGTTTGTGACACCAGACTCTGCATTTTCATAATGAATAATTTTAAATTATTTTATTTCTGTATATTCCAGATCATAATTTTTTAAAGATTTGATAAAACATTCTTTTACTCGTTTAATGATTTCAGGGTTGACGACCATCATCTCTGAATTATTGGTTAAATTTCCTTTAATATTCTTTGAATTTGGCACCCTACACTTGAAAGGCCTGGAGTACTGCTATAATTTTCAGGCACTGCCTTCACAGTGCATGCATTAATAAAGCTTACAATATCATTTGTATTTAAGACATGTTTTTCCTCAAAAGAATGGACTAATTTTTTAAAAGAAAAACAGTACTTTTGAATTTTCATTTTTTACAAATCTAATAAACGGTGAACCTAAATACTCTGAAAGTAAACAAACTAAAAGTTAGAGCAAAAGAATGAGGACTTAGAGGTTTTTCGAAAATGAGAAAACAATCATTTATGTTACTTATTTATAATAATATTAAGAAGTCAAGTGTGAACTATTCCTGGCACAATGAGTTGAATGAATTAAAAACTAAACAACAACAACTTACTCAAATGATTTATCTTATGTGTAAAGAGTTACATTTTCAACAATTATACTAAATGTATTTAACAAATGAGACATACATCGAAATACTTGTTGATTATATCAAGAAGAAAAATCTATTTAGTGAAATTGAATGAGAACACCTAATACCAAAGTTTAATAAATTATCTGAAAATTTCATGAAAGAATTTCAAGATAAATTTGATTGGACACATATATCGAGTGATCAGAAATTATCAGACGATTTTATTATAGAGTTTCAAAACAAATTAAACTTTGAGAATATATCATATTGACAAAACTATCAGAGAATTTTATAAGAGAATTTCAAGCTAAATTAAACAGGGAGAATATATCATATAGACAAAAATTATCAAGAATTTCAAGATAAATTAAACTGGAAGAATTTATGATTTAGACAAAAATGTTCAGAGGATTTTATAAGAGAATTTCAAGATAAATTAAGTTGGGATGATACATGAAATGAACAAGTACTGCCTCAAGATTTTATAAGAGAGTTTCAAGACAAATTAAACTGGGAGAATTTATCATATGCTCAAGAAATATCTGAAGGCTGCATGAGAGAATTTCAAGGTAAATTAAATTGTGATGAGGAAGGCCTGAGGATCTGCTGTGCTGTGCCCACATGTATTTGTATATGTATTTAAGTGCAATAATAAAAGGCGATATGAAACAGAATGACAATGTAAAATTAACATTAGGGAAGGCAAAATTAAGACATATTTTTTCTGGAATTTCTCTGGTGAAGCACATTGCATGTGTAAAGAAAATCCAAAATACTGCTGAATTTTACCCTCCACCACGCACTGTACTATGTGTTACGAAGTATTAATGCAGGTGTAGACATAGATGACAGACAGAGATGCCACAGCAGTGTATACAGAGCTAAATTTAATGTTGTCTGACCTCTGTTAATACATTTGTAACTGATCATTATGTAAATACATCATATTACTAATTAATTGTTCAACAAAAGTAGCTTTGTTGTAGCATTTTATTTCTCTGGACTGGTTTCAGGTGTCATCCATTATCAGTGGTATCTGTATTATGCAAAAGCCACATATTTCTTATAATAAGTTACATAAAGTGTATATTGCAGTGTTTTATGCATGAGTTTTCAGTTCATTGTAATTCGACTTGTCTTTCATGCGATGTTCCCTAGCGTATTCCAGTGACAATATTTAGCAACTTTCATTTAATAAGATGATTATTTGATTCATATGTACAAATATATAATCTGCATACGGAATATTATTAGGAAATACGTGCAGTTGCCATTGGCAACTGCAATTCATGCAAAGATTAAAATGCATTATGCTGGTTACATACATGTATATATAAGACATGCAATCGTCTTATTATATGAACATTACAAAATATCGTCTTTAGGTTACACTACAGAACATCACATTAAATGAAGTCGGATTACAATGAATTGAAAAATCACATTGCATAAAAGACTACAATATGTACTGCAAATAATTTATTACAAGAACTAGGAGTGAAACCCGGCATTGTCTGGGTCAGAATATATGGCATGGGAGAAGGCACAAGTACCATTATAGATATGTGATGCATACAAACATATATCTCACTGAGGTTATTATGAGTGCCGTTACCCTATTAGAAGGTAGTTTCGTCGCAGTGTGTGGCAATGGTTGAGTGTGGTGGGCAAAAATCCGTGAAATATGGAGCAATAAATACTATTAGGTAAAGCTAACTGATGTGTGATTACCAACTGTCCCGTATATTTGAAAATGTTTTTACTGTTTCATTCATGTTGGAATGAGAGAGTCCTCAACGTGTTTCTTCCATACTGTGGTGGGTGTAATTGGGTGATTGTTGTTGGCAGATATCACAATGTAATTCATGATGTGGACCACTTAGTTCTCTTAGAAAAATGTATATTCTATAAGAATTCTGGACCTTGCCATTGGTGAGGAGGCTTGCGTGCCTCAGCTATACAGATAGCCATACAGTAGGTGCAACCACAATGGAGGGGTATCTGTTGAGAGGCCAGACAAATGTGTGGTTCCTGAAGAGAAGCAGCAGCCTTTCCAGTAGTTGCAGAGGAAACAGTCTGGATGAGTGACTGACCTGGCCTTGTAACACTAATCAAAACGGCCTTGCTGTGCTGGTACTGTGAACAGCTGAAAGCAAGTGGAAACTACAGCCATAATTTTTCCTGAGGGCATGCAGCTTTACTATATGGTAAAATGATGATGGGTAAAATATTCTGGAGGTAAAATAGTCCCCCATCCGGATCTCCGGGCGGAGACTACTCAGGAAGACGTTGTTATCAGGAAAAAGAAAACTGGCATTCTACGGATAGGAGCGTGGAATGTCAAATCCCTTAATCAGAAAGGTAAGTTAGAAAATTTAAAATGGGGAATGGATAGATTAAAGTTAGATATAGTGGAAATTAGTGAAGTTCAGTGGCAGGAGGAACAAGACTTCCGGTTAGGTGAGTACAGGGCTAGAAATACAAAAGCAAATAGGGGTAATGCAGGAGTAAGTTTAATAATGAATAGGAAAATAGGAATGCAGGTAAGCTACTACAAACAGCATAGTGAACGCATTATTGTGGCCAAGATAGATACGAAGCCCATGCCTAGCACAGTAGTACAAGTTTATATGCCAACTAACTCCGCAGATGACGAAGAGATTGATGAAATGTATGATGAGATAAAAGAAATTATTCAGATAGTGAAGAGAGACGAAAATTTAATAGTCATGGGTGAAGGGAACTCAACAGTAGGAAAAGGATGAAAAGGAAACATAATAGGTGAACATGAAATGTGGGTAAGGAATGAAAGAGGAAGCCGCCTGGTAGAATTTTGCGACAGAGCATAACTTAATCAAAGCTAACACTTGGTTCAAGAATCATGGAAGAAGGTTGTATACATGGAAGAAGCCTGGAGATACTAGAAGGTTTCAGATAGATTATATAATGGTAAGACAGAGATTCAGGAACCAGGTTTTAAATTGTAAGATATTTCCAGGGGCAGATGTGGACTTGACCACAATCTATTGGTTATGAACTGTAGATTAAAACTGAAGAAACTGCAAACAGGTGGGAATTTGAGGAGTTGGGACCTGGATAAAGTGAAAGAACCAGAGGTTGTAGAGAGCTTCAGGGAGAGTATTAGGGAACGATTGGCAAGAGCGGGGGAAGGAAATACAATAGAAGAAGAATGGGTAGCTTTGAGAGATGAAATAGTGAAGGTAGCAGAGGATCACGCAGGTAAAAAGACGAGGGCTAATAGAAACCCTTGGGTAACAGAAGAGATATTGAATTTAATTGATGAAAGGAGAAAATACAAAAATGTAGTAAATGAAGCAGGCAAAAAGGAATACAAACGTCTCAAAAACGAGATCGACAGGAAGTGCAAAATGGCTAAGTACGGATGGCTAGAGGACAAATGTAAGGATGTAGAGGCGCATGTCACTAGGGATAAGATAGATAGTGCCTACAGGAAAATTAAAGAGACTTTTGGAGAAAAGAGAACCACTTGCATGAATATCAAAAGCTCAGATGGAAACCCAGTTCTAAGCAAAGAAGGGAAAGCAGAAAGGTGGAAGGAGTATATAGAGGGTCTATACAATGGCGATGTTCTTGAGGACAATATTATGGAAATGGAAGAGAATGTACATGAAGATGAAATAGGAGATATGATACTGCGTGAAGAGTTTGACAGAGCACTGAAAGACCTAAGTCGAAACAAGGCACTGGGAGTAGACAACATTCCATTAGAACTACTGAAAGCCTTGGAGAGCCAGGCCTAACAAAACTCTAGCATCTAGTGAGCAAGATGTATGAGACAGGCGACGTACCCTCAGACTTCAAGAAGAATATGATAATTCCAATCCCAAAGAAAGCAGGCGTTGACAGATGTAAATATTAGCGAACTATCAGTTTAATAAGCCACGGCTGCAAAATACTAACACGAATTCTTTTCAGACGAATGGAAAAACTGGTGGAAGCCGACCTTGGAGAAGATCAGTTTGGATTCCGTAGAGATGTTGGAACACGTGAGGCAATACTGACCCTACGACTTATCTTAGAAAATAGATTAACGAAACGCAGGCCTACGTTTCTAGCATTTGTATACTTAGAGAAAGGAACCAGAAGGCAGTTATAAGAGTCGAGGTGCATGAAAGGGAAGCAGTGGTTAGGAAGGGAGTGAGACAGAGTTGCAGCCAATCCCCAATGTTATTCAATCTGTATATTGAGCAAGCTGTAAAGGAAACAAAAGAAAACTTCGGAGTAGGAATTAAAATTCATGGAGAAGAAATAAAAACTTTGAGGTTCGTCGATGACATTGTAAGTCTGTCAGAGACAGCAACGGACCTAGAAGAGTAGTTGAAGGGAATGGACAGCGTCTTGAAAGGAGGATATAAGAAGAACATCAACAAAAGCAAAACGAGGATAATGGAATTAGATTAGGAAATGAGACCTGTAAAGTAGTAAATGAGTTTTGCTATTTGTCTTTCAGTACATACACAGACAAGCCTGTTATATACAGCTACAGATGTAAATATGTGTCTTTTGAGAAATGCAGATTCCGCTGAAGAGGGGCAACATCCGAAACTAGTCCGATGAAAGAAAGTAGTACAACAAAGCTGCTTTTGTCGAACAATTAATTAACAATACGATATATTACAATTTCTACAAGCTGCAGAGCAACAAATGGACAAGACATTCTGATTATTATGTAGTTTAGACTTTAAAAATATGAATATCTCAGCCGCTTTATGTACAGTTGAATTACATAAAAACATAACTGTTTTCAGGTAATCCATAAATTTCATAAAACTTGAAAATTGTCCAGCATGAACGCTGAAAACATTGACAAAAAATCAGCAAAGAGGCTCTAAACGACCAAAATATCTTGACAGTCAAACTTTAAAATCTTTGCGTGTCTATTCTAGTATTGGATAGAAGCTGCTGAACTGAAGGAAAAAAGTTATGATTCAACATCCCATCCGTTTCCGCGACAAGGTAATTAGAAATGTCGCACAACCTCGGATAGCGCAAAGAGATGAATAAAATTAGCTGCGATCTTTTCGACGAAAACGTCGCAGCATTCGCCTTAGTTGGTGCTGGGAAGGATGGAGCGTGAATTCAACCCCACTCCTTTCGAACGCGAGTTCAGTGCATTAAGCGTTGCCCCACCTATCGTTATTATTATTCAATAAAATTCCATGGGTCTTCACTAATGCATATATATTCGGTGGTGATTCATCGCGACCAGACACTGGAAGCGAAGTTAAAAGAATACGAAGTCGACAAGGACGATGTCGAAGGGTTAATCAACCGACGCTGTGCAGTTTCCATTGTGCTGCTTGATACAGAGACTGTTACAGAGAGTGCTTTACTGGACTTGGGTGTGTTAAAAGTGGTATGCTCTCGTTTTCCTCAGGTCTTCAAGCTGGCTCACTCAGAGAGTTGAGGGTGACCTGTAATTTAACGTGGACTATGAACATGGTACAACTTGGCACTTCTATCATTGACAATGACAGAGGAGAAACAAGTAATAAGTGACAAATAAAATCCTGGGACGCACTGTAGGTTGAACTACAGACCTGTGAATTTGTAGCCAGAAATAACAAGTCACGATCAGTTTTTCTTTATAATGACAGTATTAGGGAAAGTCATACGGTTTTAGTTATCACCTCGAAAAAATAAAGTACATAATTACTTTATATTTTTTGCAAATACGTGCCTGCAATCCTTGTGGATGGTGTCAAAATACGAAGGCGAAGTCTATTGATAAAGTACCGTGCGGTAAATCTTATTCTGCATTTGAAGTCCAACAACGTCGCAACAATACTTGCTGAGCTGGTGGAAGCACATGGGAACAATGCACCACCACATGACGCATGATGCAGATACTTCCAGTATCGTCTGGCGAGTGTGCACGACGAAGAACGAAGTGCCAGATCATCTCTCAGTAAGAAATCAGCAATCGAAAGAGAAGCTGAGACACTGGCACTCGAAGACTGGCGTATCACAGCCGAGGCGATTGACGGCAAAATGAAAATTAATCATGGCTCTGTTTCAAAGATCGAAAACAGTTTGAACGTGATTCGCTGGATCCAAGACTGATCACATCCACATAAAATGCCCGCTGAACCGAAGCAACAGAGGAAATGTTGCAGCTGTCTCAGGGCAATCCAGATGAGTTCTTTCCGTCTGGCAATCTCTGTTCCACAGCCAGGGAGCATAGTTCTTTAATAATCTTAACAACTACTCATTACTGAGCAACTGCTAGGGCACAAATAGTCGAAAAAACGAAGCTAAGCCTAACAATTCTTTTAGTTCTTACTTCGTTGTGGGTGTCGAAAAGTTTTTTGTGGCATCCAATTTCTTTGAATCAGGTTTTATGCCTTCTTCTGACACAATGTGTCGAAGAAACTTAATGTGGATTCGTCCAAACTTTAATTTCCTCAAATTTGCGGTGACGTCTGTCCTCGCAAATTTTTGCAAGACTTCTCGTAATACTTCGATGTCCGCAATCTGCCTTACAGAATGTGGCGAAGGATAGTTCGTTTACCACTGTCACGTAGCCCCTTGTCTGTCCCTATAGCGAATGGTCCGTGGGAAGAACGATTGTTGGAAGTCCCCGCATCATCTCCAAATTATCATATTTGATCGTCATGATCTTTACGCAGTATAGAGAAAGAAAAATACTGGTCGAACGCACGCTCTCGAATTTTTAACAGCAAACTACGCCAACGCCTCTCTTGCCTGACATTGGAATGTGGTTAATTTTTCCGTTATGTCTTTGTAATAATAAATGAGCCTGTCACGAAACGCGCCGCTCTTCTTTGGATCCTCTCTACTTCCTTTATCAACCCAATCTTGCATGGATCTGAGACTGTAGAGCAAAATGGAACTATTAGTTGGCCGAGGGTTTTGTTGGCCATCTCTTTCGTGGCTCGAATGCACTTCCAGAGGTTCCTTTCATTGAATCTCAGTCTTTCCTGCGGTTAATTTTCTGTGCTTGTTCCACTTTAAACCGCTCCATACGCATACTCACAGATATTTAACTGATGAAATTGTTTCCGGTGACAGTTTAACAGTCGTGTAATGTTACAACAATGAGTATTTCTGCTTATTTATTAACAACACTTTACCCTAGTTTATGGTGAGGCTCAACTGCCGGTCCTCTGGAGGTCTTTTGCACTTTGCTACATTTTCTGGCATATCCTCTGTAAATAACAACATCATACGTGAAAAGCCTGATGGAACTTCCTACGTTATCCACTACACCACTTATATACATTATGAAAAGTCAGATGCTCTAACAATGTGCTGGGGTATGCCGGAAGTAACTTTTACGTCTGAAGACTTTTCTCCGTTAAGAATAACACGCTTCGTTCTGTTTACTAGGAATTTTTCAATCCAATAACATGGCTGGTGTGATTATCCGTACGCTCGTATTTTCATCGTTAGGCAACAGTGCGGAACTATGTGGAACGCTTTTTGGGAGTCAAGGAACACGACATCAACCTGGGCACCGGTATCTACTGCCTTCTGGATTTCCCACGGAGGAGATTTTCGGTTTCCAGAAAGGTTATAAAATGCGAGGATAAAACTTGTTCCAAAAGTCTACAACTTCAGCTATATAGGACCTTACTTTGAAAGCGGGAATGTCCTGCGCATTCTTCCAATCACTGGGACCGCATCGTTACTCCTGCGAGCTAAGATGAACTGCTACTAGAAGAGGATGAAGTCCTTTGGTATAATATATTTAAAATTGTAAAAATATCCATTTACATCCTGTCGGCTTCTCTTTGTTGAGCGATTTCAGTTGATTTTTTTTCTCCTTTTGGCACTTATTTCCATACCTGTTATTTTTATGTTAACATGCTGATTTAAAGAAGGGACCGCAGTGCGACCTTCCTCAGTGAAACAGTTTTGGAAAAAGGAATTTAGTATTTTGGCCTTTTCTCTGTCATCCCCTGCTTCCAAGCCATAGGGTTTGGAGAGACGTAATTGATCAATTAAATGACTTAATATAAAAGCAAAATATCTTAGGACCGAATATCAGATCGATAAGTCGATTTTTCCTTTCAGAGTCATTATCCCTAGACGATTTCTGGATGTGTAACTACGATCCTGTACTATACGACACTGAGACGACGAAAGTCAAGGGATATCGATATTCACATATACACATGGCGGTAGTATCGCGTACACAAGGTATAAAAGGGCATTGTAGTAGCGGAGCTACTACACTCCTGTTGAGAAGAAACAGAACACCTTGAACGACTAGAGATAGGACGTTTATATTCGCAGGACATATACATTAGTATGTGCTGCAGAAATGATTGGCATTTGAACCATGTCGGCCCACTGGTTCAAGGTCAACATCGATATCGCGGTGCAACAACATCTGTGGGTAAAATGTGCCTGTGGCTCTCGTTGTCGCTATAAACCGAAGGTACTCGATCAGTATGACTTGAGCAGCCGTACAGGATGCCTCGCAAACGTATGCGCGAACCGTACCGTGAAATCCGTGAATTTCAAACTGGGCACATTTTTGGCACGAGAAAACGTGATGCATCCATTCGGGAAATTGCTACCCGTTTGGGACGAAGTGTTTCGGCAGTGCAAGGGTGTGTGCCGAATGATTCACGGACGGCCGCAAAACACGACGAGATAGGTCAGGTCGTACCACCCAGACCGCCTCCCGAGAAGATCGACACCTCATCCGAATGGCATCGCAGGATAGATCTGTTTCCTCCTCGTTTCTGGCGCAACAGTAGAACACCGTACACTATTAGGGATGACAGCCCGTCGCCGTTTATGAAGACACTAAGGTGCGCGTCATATATCTTGGCGGCCGAGTTTAGGTTCGTTCTGCGCATTTGACGTCACAAATCACAGTCAGCCAATGAACAGAGAACGACGTTGCCAGATCTCGACTGCAGTGCAGAGCACGGACGAGTGTCTTCAATTTTAGAAACGTTCAGTCATAAATGAAGTAATTGAACAAAAGCAATGTCTTGATAGCAGACTTTCTTTTATAGAAAGTTTGGAAAAAGCATTCTTTACACCAATTGCTTCATATTCTATTAATTAATTAAACCAAACAAACAATAAGCCTCCTAATTCAGGCGATAGCAAGGAAAGGTGTTTGTATCAGTCTCACGAACCGCTTTTTCGCAATAAAGAACAGCGGTAATTGTTTATTTCCTATTGTACTTCGACGCAACGTGAGTAATTCATAGTCATCCCAACAGTGTTTGTCGGTATTTTGGAAACGTTTAGAGTGCTCCAGGAGATACCAGAAACGAGTAGCTGCGTTGGCGTAATGGTTAAGGTGTTGAGCTGCTAATTGGAGGATTCTGAGTTCAAGGCTTGTTGCATACTAAATATTTTATTTATTTAAAAACAATAGCGAAGTGTCTTACTTAATGAATTTTATTCGTTTGAATGTAATGTTTTGAAATTTCCTGTGCTTCATTATAATCATAATAAGTTTTCAGTTTTTGTAATTTTCTCCTCCAATATTTCTTTTCACAGCAATTAAAAACAACGAAAAGGCACACATACAATATTCATGTTATCCGTTTTGTTTGTATATCGCCTCTTCCGCAGTCGCTGTTTTACTATTCATATTGAGATATATTCTTTTGCGGCAGTATTAAAAGTATTATTTAGAGCAGAATTTCGGCTCGTACGTTGCAGAGCTATTTGATTGTCTGACGGAATTCTTTGCTTCGCTGCTTTGGCAACATCATATTCAATGGTTTCGTCGACTGATCTATGTTTTGGCAAGTATTTGCTGTCCGTTGTGACAAAAACAAAATGTTTGTGCACTGTGCCTCACTGGCAATATATTTTAGTTTTATGTTTTATTACGTCCAAAATTCAGTTTTGTGTACTTCGCCAACTTCGTTTTAATCAGAACGTTTTAGAAAAAAGCGAAATGACTCTGGTATAAAGAAAGTTTTGTTACAGTTGCTAAAGATAGAATATTTCCCAATTTATAAACACTGTTTATGTTATAAAGGGTGTTCATTTTATGGGGACATTGAAATCTCTTGAAAACGACACACAGAGCCAAAAGAAATCCTAATGAAAATTAGTTCCTCCCGGAAGGGGACATCCAATTATAACAAATTTGACTACAAATTCGTCGAATTTGGTATCATTGGATGTCCCCCTCTGAGACAAAAAAAAATTAGTTATAAATTTGTTTGATCCGATGTGTAGATTTGCGGATATTTCTAAGTCTCCAATTAAAATGAACACTCTGTATAGTTGGAACCATGAACGACTGCGGTCGATTTAAGGCTCGTTCTACGCACCTGACGTCACGCATCCGCTGACAGCCAATGAGTGTTCAGTAGTTTTCTGAACGGTCTGCTGGGAATGTCTTGGCGAGTGCGAGTGTTAAATGTGATTGTAGTTATTCTTTGGTGAATTTTTATCGCATTTGTTGCAAGTTGTCATGGCTGATAATGGTGGTAAGCGACAAACTCTCCATAAACAGGCGAGGGACATAATTTACCGGATTCACGCTTTTTTCAAGCGCGAAGCAGAAAACGGTGGACCTATCACGGATGTCGCCAGATCTCAGGAACGCACTGCAGAAGCGAGAGGCGTTAGCTTGAGAACCGTTCAGCGGATTGCCAATGAAGGAAAGTTATCTACGGAGACCTGTGGAAGCCCACTTTTCAGATCGCCAGGGAAATATCGCACTCGTGAGAGGACTGTAACTAATTTAGATAATTTCGACAAAGATGTTCTAAGACGAGAAGTGCTCAACATGTACAACACAGGCGAATTTCCTACTGTAAAAAAAATTCACTGTGAAAATGCGTTAAACCATAAATTTTAAAGGTAGCATGACTTCAATGAATAGAATACTTAAAAACATTGGATTCAAATATGTACATACAAATGACGGAAGAAAGTTTTTAATGGAACGTAGTGGTATCGCTGCTTCAAGGGCACAGTTTTTAAGACGTATTATTGAAGCAAGAAAATCCGGGAATAAGAACATTTTTTTCTTGGACGAAACATGGGTGAACCAAAATCACACAAGGAAAGCGTGTTGGAAAATGAGTGATGGTTCGGGTGGGTTTAAAGTACCAGTTGGTAAAGGTGGACGAATAATTGTGCTTCACCCTGGTTCTGCTTCTGGATTCATTCCAGAAAGCAAATTAGTGTTCCGGGCAAAAAAGAGAAATTCAGGGGATTATCATTCCGAAATGAACTCTGAGACATTTAAATTGTTGTTTAGGAATCAGTTTCTCCCTTACTTGCCTGCAAACTCGGTGATTGTAATGGACAATGCGAGTTATCACTCTGTTGTTGTTGACAAGACACCCACAACAAGTACAAAAAAAGCCGATATCATGTTATGGCTTGCAAGTAAAAATATTCAATATACTGCCAACCAAACTCGTGCTGAAATGTTGAATCTTGTAGTGCTTCATAAGCCTCGCACAAAAGTTTATGAAATCGATTGTATTGCACAGGAACATGGACACACAGTTTTGCGTTTGCCACCGTACCATTGCCAATACAATCCGATAGAGTTAATTTGGGCACAAGTGAAAGGGTATGTCCCAGAACGAAAAGTGACATTTAAAATTGCCGATACAGAAAGGCTTCTGCACGAAGCACTTGACAGAATTACTTCTTCAGCATGGGCTGAATGTGTTCGGCATGCACAAAGGCTACAGGAGGAGGACATGGACAGGGAAATTGTAATTGACAATCTGCTTGAACCCATCGTCATAACTCTAAGACCTGATGATTCGGACTGCGACACTGACTACAGCGATGCAGAAGACTATCGCAGCGATTGACAACAATGAAGGGTATGGCACATACACAATAATACTCATGTTCTCTTTCTTGTTTTTGTTCCACAGTTGCAATTTTACCAATGGTATTGAAATATATTCCTCTTCTGCAACTGTAATAAGCGTCTTATTTAGACCAGACGCGTTTTTCTCTTTTGAAGCATCTTCATTGGACAGCATTTTGTCTCCTCCATTGCCAAGTCACCTTTCGTAGTTTTGTGCTGAGGTAACACAATATTCAACGTTTGTGTCGGCCGATCAGTGTTTTAGCAAATAAATGCTTTTTGTGTGTGCCACACACAAAAAATACAGTCCTGGAAATGGAAAAAAGAACACATTGACACCGGTGTGTCAGACCCACCATAATTGCTCCGGGCACTGCGAGAGGGCTGTACAAGCAATGATCACACGCACGGCACAGCGGACACACCAGGAACCGCGGTGTTGGCCGTCGAATGGCGCTAGCTGCGCAGCATTTGTGCACCGCCGCCGTCAGTGTCAGCCAGTTTGCCGTGGCATACGGAGCTCCATCGCAGTCTTTAACACTGGTAGCATGCCGCGACAGCGTGGACGTGAACCGTATGTGCAGTTGACGGACTTTGAGCGAGGGCGTATAGTGGGCATGCGGGAGGCCGGGAGGACGTACCGCCGAATTGCTCAACACGTGGGGCGTGAGGTCTCCACAGTACATTGATGTTGTCGCCAGTGGTCGGCGGAAGGTGCACGTGCCCGTCGACCTGGGACCGGACCGCAGCGACGCACGGATGCACGCCAAGACCGTAGGATCCTACGCAGTGCCGTAGGGGACCGCACCGCCACTTCCCAGCAAATTAGGGACACTGTTGCTCCTGGGGTATCGGCGAGGACCATTCGCAACCGTCTCCATGAAGCTGGGCTACGGTCCCGCACACCGTTAGGCCGTCTTCCGCTCACGCCCCAACATCGTGCAGCCCGCCTCCAGTGGTGTCGCGACAGGCGTGAATGGAGGGACGAATGGAGACGTGTCGTCTTCAGCGATGAGAGTCGCTTCTGCCTTGGTGCCAATGATGGTCGTATCCGGTGTTTGGCGCCGTGCAGGTGAGCGCCACAATCAGGACTGCATACGACCGAGGCACACAGAGCCAACACCCGGCATCATGGTGTGGGGAGCGATCTCCTACACTGGCCGTATACCACTGGTGATCGTCGAGGGGACACTGAATAGTGCACGGTACATCCAAACCGTCATCGAACCCATCGTTCTACCATTCCTAGACCGGCAAGGGAACTTGCTGTTCCAACAGGACAATGCGCGTCCGCATGTATCCCGTGCCACCCAACGTGCTCTAGAAGGTGTAAGTCAACTACCCTGGCCAGCAAGATCTCCGGATCTGTCCCCCATTGAGCATGTTTGGGACTGGATGAAGCGTCGTCTCACGCGGTCTGCACGTCCAGCACGAACGCTGGTCCAACTGAGGCGCCAGGTGGAAATGGCATGGCAAGCCGTTCCACAGGACTACATCCAGCATCTCTACGATCGTCTCCATGGGAGAATAGCAGCCTGCATTGCTGCGAAAGGTGGATGTATACTGTACTAGTGCCGACATTGTGCATGCTCTGTTGCCTGTGTCTATGTGCCTGTGGTTCTGTCAGTGTGATCATGTGATGTATCTGATCACAGGAATGTGTCAATAAAGTTTCCCCTTCCTGGGACAATGAATTCACGGTGTTCTTATTTCAATTTCCAGGAGTGTATATTTGACATAGCTCAGAGCACTGATACACAGTATATTCAAGTCCTAATGTTTTTGTAAGTCCACAGTCTTGTTTAACGTATTTTGTGTACTTCCTTTTGATTGATTGAAGTGCTTTAAAATAAAGTCAAACGCGCCCGGTGTAAATAAAACTTTTATTACAGTCGCGAAAGACGGAATATTTCTGAATATTACATACGACACCAATCTGGTACTTAAATTAAATGAGATGTTATACAGTAAATTTTATATGAAATTTAGGTATCTTGTCCACATTTCATTCTCAACATTGTGGCAACTACAATCGAACATACGAAAAGTATACGCTATGAACTTTACCTCTGCAAACTCTTCAAAACTTCGTGCAATGGTTTACTACATTTAATGCTGCAATATAACTGCGTTGAAAATCGAAACAAAATTAAGTCATTTATGGGGGGAAGGTATCAGTCAAGAAGATGTGTCAAAATCAAATTTTTGGGCCAAATAGTTTTTGTGAAATCGAATGATAAGTGTGTCAAAGCAGTCGGAACACTATGTGTCTGCACAGGCGAGCAGTGCAGTGGTTACAAAATCGCGCACGGCGTGGAATGCGGGGAGCACGTCTCTGTAGCAGCGAAAGGTTTAATGCGGCCGTGGTGGCTTTACTTCATAAACTGCGCGCTCCCCCCTAAACATAAGTTTGAGAACTACACTGCTACGGCGCTGCTTCTCTTGGCGCGTACAACTGGCAACGCTGCAATCTCCCGCGTCTGGGCGGGCATGCGCGAGCCGCCAAGATAAATGAATTGAACTATAGTTACGTGCGCATCGTCCACTTCTCCGCCTAGCTTTGACGAATGTGCAGAAACATGCCAGACGGCAATGGTGTGTGGAACGACGTGCAGAAATGGCATCAGATAGTGTTTTCCGACGAGTCCAGGTTCTGTTTGTTTGAAAACGATGGCCGCAATTTGGTTCGCCACAGACAGGACGAGCGGCATCACAGTGACCGAATTTGCACAAGACACACAGCACCAACTCAAGGCCTTTTGGTGTGGGGTGCTATTGGGTACAACCACAAATCACAGTTGGTGCGTTACACGGGGCACTGTGACCAGTGTGGCCTATGCGAATTACGCCTACTCTTCCTGCACAACACCCCAGACGCCATTTATTTTTGTAGGAAGACGGTGCATGACCATATGTTACTATACGAACACGTGGTTCTCGGTGTCACAGGATGTCATACATTTGTTCTGGTCTGCGAGATCACCAGACTTGTCGCCAATTGAAAGCGTGTGGGTTATGACGTGTAACGCTGTGACCCAATGCCAACCAGCACAGATGAACTTTGGAAATAGGTGAATGCAGCATGGTCGGCTATACCACGGGATGGCATTCGCACCTTACGCGCGACGATGCCATCAAGCATGGAAGTACCTTGGCGGACCCTGCGTCTCCTAGGCAACAGGACACACGTTGAATCGAGTGACTGAAATGCTAATCATTTCTGCAGAACATACTAATGTATATGACCTATGAATATGAACGTCCTATCTCTAGTCCTTGAAGGTGTTCTGTTTTTTTTTTTTTTTTTTTTTTTTTTTACGAACATGAGTGTATTTGTACTCGGTTGATTCATGTGAAAAGGTTTCCGACGTGATTATGGGCGCAAGACAGGAATTAACAGACTTCCAACGCGGAATGGTAGTTGGAGATAGATGCAAGGGACTTTCCACGTCGGAAATCGTCAGGGAATCCAGTATTCTGAGGTCCACAGTGTCAAGAGTATGCCGAGAATGCCAAATTTCAGGCGTTACCTCTCATCACTGACAACGCAGTTGAATTAACCACAGAAGCCAATGTGGGACGCCGGCCGAAGTGGCCGCGCGGTTCTGGTGCTGCAGTCTGGAACCGCGAGACCGCTACGGTCGCAGGTTCGAATCCTGCCTCGGGCATGGATGTGTGTGATGTCCTTAGGTTCGTTAGGTTTAACTAGTTCTAAGTTCTAGGGGACTAATGACCTCAGCAGTTGAGTCCCATAGTGCTCAGAGCCATTTTTGAAGCAATGTGGGACGTACGACGAAAGTATCCTTGAGGACAATGTGGCGAAATCTGGCGTTAATGGGCTACAGCAGCAGATGACCGACGTGCGTACCTTTGCTTGGTTCAAATGGCTCTGAGCACTATGGGACTTAACATCTATGGTCATCAGACCCCTAGAACGTAGAACTACTTAAACCTAACTAACCTAAGGACAGCACACAACACGTGCCTTTGCTAACAGCACGACGTCGCCTGCAGCGCTTCTCCTGAGCTCATAACCGTATCGGCTGGACCCTAAACAATTGAAAAACCGTGGCCTGGTTGGGTGAACCCAGATTTCAGTTGGTAAGAGCTGATGGTAGGGTTCAAATTTGCCGCAGACCCCACAAAGCCATGGATCCAGATTGTCAACAAGTCACTGTGCAAGCTGGTGGTGGCTCCATAATGGTGTTGGCTGTGTTTACATGGAATAGACTGGGTCCTCTAGTCCAACTGAACCGATCATTGACTGGAAATGACTACGTTCGGCTGCTTGGAAACCATTTGCAGCCATTTTTATGGATGACAATGCGCCATGACACCGGGCCACAAGAACATTCCCACTCGAGCGAATGACGTGCCCACCAACATCGCCCGACGTGAATCCCATAGAACATTTATGGGACATAATCGAGAGGTCAGTTCGTGCACAAAATCCTCCACTGGTAACACTTCCCAATTATGGACGGCTGTAGAGGCAGCATGGCTCTAAATTTGTGCAGGGGACTTAGAAACGACTTGTGTCCATGCTACGTCTAGCTGCTGCATTACGCTGGGCAAAAGGAGGTCTGATGCGATATTAGGAGGTATATCATGACTTTTGTGAGCTCAGTGTACGAGCAAATCAAGCAGTGGAATCAAGTGGATCACCAACGCCGAAAAAGGGGAAAGCCAATCGTCATCGGGAAAGATAAGGTTGAGCGCTTTTTGGAGGCTGCAATGGTGCAGTGCTAACAGAATATGCCCTTTGGAGGGCAAATTTTCCCAGGAGCGTACTGCCGATATCTCCTGATGAGGTTATGGCGGGCTGTCGTGACGAAGCGTCGCGAAAAGATGTCAGAGGGGGTGTCTGGGCCGCACATCAATGGCCCAGCTCATTCTGCACAGAACACAGACGTTTTCCCGACGTGGCAACCCACTGAATTCTCCCTGGTTCCTTATATGAAAAAACTACTGCGTGGCAGGCAGTTCCACGGTAATGACGAGGTGATTTTCGAGGCCGAAATTTTTCTGAACAGCCAAAACGCTGGCGTCTCCAAGCAAGGTCATCACAAAGTCATTCATCTTTAGGAAAAATTTGTCACATTTCAGGATGGCTGTGCAGGGGAGGAATGAAGCCACGTGAAATTCCGCATCCGGAGCTTGATTTTTTCCTAGGTAAAATTAGCACTGTATGACTACCCTTCGTATCAATACCCATCAAAAATTAGAAACAAAGGAGACGATATTAAATGACTATTTTTAAATCCGATTAATCTTGTTTATGGATACGTTTACGTCTGAGGGTTTGTGCAGGACAAAAATAACTTTATTGGGGACAAGGGGCGTTGAATAAGTAATGCAACATATTTTTTTCTGAAGGCCGGTTCATTTTATTCGGGATTTCAATACAGTATATCATTCACCACTCTTTTGGCTAAAGAACCCTATTTTTCAACACAACCTCTGTTCAATGTAACGGCCTTAGACCAATTTACTGGTAGTGTCTACAAGACCGCATGGTACTACTGTACCGGTCGACGCCGGAACCAACGTCAAGCCGCGTCAGTAACCTCCCCATCATCCAGGTACTGCTTCCCATGGAGTGCATCTGTAATTGGGGCAAACAGATAGCAGACGGAAGATGCGAGACCCGGGCTGTAGGATGAATGACGAAGAACAGTCCAATGAAGTTTTGTGAGCTGCTCTTGGGTGTACAGATATTTGTGAGGCCTTACATTTTAATGGAGAAGGAGAAGCTTGTTTGCGTGTCTATGGCGACAAATATGCTGGAGTGTTTCTTCTATTTCCTGGGGGTAGCGCAACACTCTTCCATGAGCGAGGACATTTAACACAATAACCATTTCAGAGTCGCAGAAAACCATCGTCATGACTTCACCGGCTGAGGATGAGGGCTTTGAAGTTTTTCTTCGGAGGCGAGGTAGTGTGGCGCCAAGTCAAGGACTGCTTCCAGTTCGTAGTGATGAATCAATGTTTCATCGGCTGTGACTATGTTCGACAAAAAATTGTCACGATCAGCCTCGTAACGTGCAAGCAACTCCACACAGATAGTACTTCATTGATCTTTCGGATCTTCCGTCAGGCGCCGAGGAAAACAGCGGGTACACACCTTTGAGTACTCCAATTGGTGGACGAATGAAACAGCACTATCAACGGAGACGTCCAGTTGAGCTGCAAGGTGTTCGACTGTGATCCGTCGATCACCTCGAATGAGAGTGTCCGCAGGTTTCAACACTGCAAGAGTCACACATGTGTGCGGCCGGCGGTGCGCGGGAGATCTGATAGGTTTGCGGGACCTTCTTGCGATGATGGCAGAAGCCTCGCTCAACTTCTGATCGTGTTTTTGTTCACTACCAGGTCTCTGTAGACATTATGCAAGCGCCTATGAATAATTGCGATAGCCTGGTTTTCCGTCAACAGAAATACAAGACAGCTCTCTGCTTGGAAAGCACCTCCGTCACAGGGCCATTTCAAAGGCTACGTATAGCGCCGCCTCTTATCGGAGCTTCAAGAAGCTCTAGGGGCTGAAGTGGGAATATTCCATGGTGTCCCACAACAAAGACGCATTTTTCAATCAAAACTGGCCGAGAAAAAAATGTGTTGCATTACTTATTGAACGACCCTCATGCATGATCACCAATGTATCTGCGTACAGATAATTTTATAATATTTTAACAAATGCATCAAACAACTCAGTTTCATACATCATGAAGTTACACACGACAGGAGTTCACCGCTGATTTAAAAAGCAAGAATAGCTCTTAAAAGTGGATAATTTTAATTAGTAAGACACTGCTTCCGAGGGAATTATAACGTGTCATAAACAACCGACTGCCACATAATCGTTCGTGGTGCAACTTGATAAACAATAAATAATCGTCAGTGATGTGTTCTTGGTACAGTTTACTACTGCTTATAGGTGACGACTGGACGACAAAGATGTAGCGTTATTCGTTTCAGAAACTTCTAGACAAGTGTTTAACGTGTGGCGCAGCAGATGTAATGCACGGAAAACCGAAAGGATGCACACAGAAAAAAAAAATCGGCAAAGGCGTCATCATAAATGCAAGAAATTAATCGTTGTCGATAGAAATAGCTGAATGGTTCAAACCACAGAGAGCTGGCCAAGCTTCTCGACAAAGGATTGTTTGCAGAGTATGATTTGAGGAGGTGATGGATCATGTTTCAGAGGATTCATCAATGAGCAACCGCCAGCTTGTCCGTGAAATACACACATCAAAGAATAGAGCGTTGACAGCACTGACGGAGGGGCAGTTAACAGCACTATTGTGTAATACATATACGAGCAATGAGGCTAGATGATTCCGAGCCCAGAGATCATCTCTCTCGATGGGTCATCCAGAACAGCACTGCAGTACAAGACTATCTATACTTCGTATTATTCACGTACTAGAAGTCTTTCAACAAAGACAGCGTTTCCAACTGCTACAATAGTTATATCTGCAGTGACGAAAATTAGTACACAGCGCTCGTCTCAGGTCAGCAGTAAAAAGTTTCTATCATCTTGTGAACGGGAATCATACAAGATTAAAGGACAGGACCTTGTTTCCTGACACCCCTGATGTCACTACTACCCCTTTTTTTCGTACGATATTACATGAATTCTTTGATGTGCGAAATTGCAGCACAAACTCAAGGAAAACTGGTTGGCAGTGTCCTAGATGCCTCTCACACTGTGCAACAGACAACAAGAATATCTGAGCGACTGCAGGTATGGTAATACACTGATGAAAAAAATAGAACACCAAAAATAATTAATGTGGTGTAATGAAGTTTCTGGAATACATTTGTCTAGATGACACATTTAAGTGATTAACATTGCAAGATGACAGGTTAATGTAAGCGTGAGATAATCCGTTGCAAATGTGAAATGACGGTACACTAATAACTGCTGTAACTGCCAGAAGGTTGACTGCAACCACGCGAACGGGCATGCATTGTTTTGTACAGGTGGCGGATGTCAGTTTGTGGGATGGAGTTCCATGCCTGTTGCAGTTGGTCGGTCAATAGGGGAAAGATTAATGCTGTTTGTGGACCACATTGGAGTTCTCGTCCGATGATGTCCCATATGTGCTCGATACAAGACAAATCTGGTGATCATGCAGGCCAAGGCAAGATGTCGACACTCTGTAGAACACTTTGGGTTACAACAGCGATATGTTGGCAAGTATTATCCTGTTGGAAAACATCCTCTGGCATACTGTTCGTGAGTGGCAGCACAACAGGTCGTCGGCCGGGGTGACCGAGCGGTTCTAGGCGCTACAGTCTGGAGCCGCGCGAGAGCTACGGTCGCAGGCTCGAATCCTGCCTCGGGCATGGATCAGTATGGTGTCCTTAGGACAGTTAGGTTTAAGTAGTTCTAAGTTCTAGGGGACTGATGACCTTAGAAGTTAAGTCCCCTTGTGCTCACAGCCATTTGAACCATTTTTGAACAACAAGTCGAATCAGCAGATTAACGTACAACTTTGCATTCAGGATGCGTGGTATTACCCTGAGAGTGCTCCTGCTGTCACACGAAATCACACCTCAAACCATAACTAAGGGTGTAGGTTGTAATGGTACTTGAATTACGTAACCATTACATCACCTCACCTGAACCTCTCGATACCAGTAACATTCTACTGTGTTTCTGTAAAGTAGTTGACATATTTCTGAGACAACATTCAAATTTGATTTCATTAATGTAGAAGTACTTTTATACATCAATATGTTTATGTTGCAATGATATTATTCTTATGTGTATTCTTTCTTTTGCCGCTATGATCTTTGACGTACTTGTAACTCTGATTTTTGGGCGCGTAAGCGATTATTAGTTTTTGGAGTCGGACCTTGGACAAGGTCAAGTCTTGGACGTCATGTTGGAAAGACATATATTGTAGTCAGCTTATAAAATGTGAACTTTAACTGTGAGGAAGATGTTTTCAAGTATGTTTTGTATTGTGAAGTGATGTTTTGTGTGTTACGTGATATTGCAATAAAAGCAATTAAAAGGAAGTGTAACTTAAATTCGGAGTGCTGATTATTTTTTTTACATCACTAATGTGCTAACTTGGAAAGGTGTAATCTTAAAGAATGGTTTGTGAAGAGCACCTAAAGAACTTTTGAATACAGCAGAATAAAACCTAGGCCTTTTTTGCATCCGAGCTTGGGATCATCACCACCTAGATTTTCAACGATTGAGCCATGATTTTACAACGAGACCAGCGTGGGAAACACGAAAAGATGAGTGCCTAGTTTATTCATTATTACATGAAATGACTTTATTAACTGTGATCTAATGACGCCTGCCACATAATAACTTTGTTGTTGCCCGAAAATGCAGTATTTAGCAGCGTGAGCAACACCACAATCATTATTAAATTTTGACCTTTGTTGTGGTAGGGTTGTTAGAAGGTGCAGTGGCTCAAGCACACGGACAGGTTGGTTGCAGGCCCTCAGCTGGGCTCCTTCTAACCAACACACTGCCATCACTGGCGCCGAGGCAGAACCAGCTTTTATCTGAAAACACTGCCCTCCAATGAGCTTTCGCTTGACACCATTAAAGTCGCAAATGATAGTGGTTTGGGCCCAGTGAAATGCTCAATGGGTCTGGCTTGAAGCTGTCCTTGAAGTAACCGGTCTGTAACAGTTTGTAGCGTCACTGTGGTGCCAACTGCAGCTCAAGTTGCTGCGGCAGATGCAGTACGATGGGCCAGAGCCATAAGCCGACCATATGGTCTTGCCTCTCGGTAGTGCCACGTAGCCGCAGCCACCCCAGTATTTTTGCGATCGCACATTTTCGTGATCACCGCTGCCAGCAATCATTCCTGCCAAGTCTTTCTGGAATGCAGCAGAAGGAACAGTTAGTTTTTCCTAGGCCTATTACACGATCTCGTACAAACTCAGTGAGGTGTTGATAATGGTGTCTTTGTCGCCTTACAGGCATGCTTAAATAACATAAACTCACCACGTCCAATCTCAAAGCTAACTAGCGCTCATGATCATTACAGCGTGTATTTAAAGCAAACCTGATTCGCATCCTCTTAGTGGCGCTAGTAGCGCCACTCTTATGCCACTGGCCCGACATTTGAAGAGATATCGTCCCTCAGATGTATAAAGACGCCTAGCAACTTCCGTTTATGTTGCACAACTCCTCCTTAGTGTTGGAATTTTTTTCCGTCAGCGTGTGTACGTTTAGAATGACGGTCTTCCTTTAAACAGATGCTGTCAGCTTAAGTTGTTGCTTTAAGCTGTAAATTGTTAATGCTAATAAAAAATATTTTCGTATATGATCGTTAGTTTCTCATTTTAAAGCACTTACTCCCATTTTAGGGCTTCTTTCTGTATGTATTAATTTCATCCTAAAGATATGAGATGGCCTTTTGATCTGCAAATATTTTACGTCGTTAATTTTGGAAAACAGCGAGAAAAAGCAAATTGTTTCACTTTGAAAAGTTGTTAAGAACATATGAGAAACTCAAGAAAACTGGAAATTTTGTGCACTTCTAATAATATGTTACTTGAATTAGAAATTGCACTTTATATATCTTCTATAACGCTTGAATTGTACATTTGCACAATGCTGATTTTAATGATGAAAGCCTTACAAAATTAGCTTAGTTTGTACACTTCCGCCGGACAGTGTGGCCGTGCGGTTCTAGGCGCTTCAGTCTGGAACCGCGTGACCGCTACGGTCGCAGGTTCGAATCCTGCCTCGGGCATGGATGTGTGTGATGTCCTTAGGTTAGTTAGGTTTAATTAGTTCTAAGTTCTAGGCGACTGATGACCTCAGAAGTTAAGTCGCATAGTGCTCAGAGCCATTTGTACACTTCCAATCACTGATGTCAAATGGGATGTTCAACGCGCTCAAGTTGGCCGAGTTGTCAGTGTAGGACAATGCAGATACTGAATGAGCTGTAGAAATGCCCGTACCTAGCGATGTGTTTGGCAAATTCAGTCAGGTTTCCTTCCTCATCAGAGCCGCTGAAATTGCGCTACATCACTCTGAAATTAAAAAGAAGAAAAAAAAAAACAGTGTGCTGGAAAAATTTCACGAGTTGTATACATAGCCCAAACGAATAATATATTGTAGGATGGGTAGTGATTCAGCTGTGTTTGATGAGGTATTGTTTCTTATTTGTATGTCTAAAATCTGGGTGGTGTAATAGCAGTTCCAATGTCAGTCACTTAAGCCAGAAATGGTCCGTGATGAATCAACATACCGTAAAGTGCTCCTTTATCACCCGGAGCCAGGTGTTTTTATCTGATAATAACCGTAACCGTGTGAACAAACACGTAAAATCCAATTCACAGAATTTGATGTCGTTGTACAGTTATCAAGCTACTATATCTTTCCAGCACCTCAGCACATGTCGTCATACAAGACAGGTCGTTCAGATCCTCTTGTGTAATGAAACGTAAGCTCATCGCAATGTAGTGTGCTACCTGACACGCACTCAAAATACGGTAAAGCAGTTTCATGTTACTTGTTAGTATCCATGTTGACAAGGCAGATCAAGAGTCTGATACGTTATCTGACATGTGGCAACAAGGAAAAATTTGTCGCGCTGAACCACTCATAGTACGCAAAAGTGTTCATTTGGGCTGGTTGCGTGATCTCAGATCAACAAGCTACGTTTCACACTTTGTTTGCGTGTTTTTGTGTTCTCACCTGTAGTGTGACGCCTTTCCAGGAACAGTGACGCGAACGCTAAGCGGTGCGTCCTAAGAGACAATTACGCAGAAAAGGGCCGAGGCTGTGCGCCTGACTGTGCAATGGCGATTGGGAAAGCTGTGGGCTTACAGGCGTTTTGTCGCTGTCTCTGTCACTGACACGTTTAGCACATCCGCAGCCTATTTCCGTCACAGCTGCACAATATGTAGGCTGTTTAGCAAGGGAACAGACAATACGCCGAGAACACGTCTCACAGCCAGTAGAACACACAACGGATTCACCACAGACGATAATTTTGTCATTGCTGCTATTGTGGTGCATTGAGAGAGCTTGGCAAACGCGAAAGACGAGACCGTAAAAACTGACTTAGGTAATTTTACTATTTTACCTCTATTGATGGGTTAAATTAATGCTACGTTAGTTGAACAAATTTCTTGAATTCAGATGGCAACTTGTCACTATAGACTACACTTACACTACATGGATTTCATATCTTGAAGTAAACTGCTGTACCAGTAAATGACAAAAATAAGTACAAATATTTTGTGGTATCCTTGCGTTCGTGGAGCGGGTATTTATATTTCGATTCATAAGTTGGGATTTAACGCTCTTGTAGTTTTTATAATGCATTTCAAGAGAATTCTAAGACAGCGCCCTTCACAAAGCTAAAGTCGATCCTTATGGCAATCGCTGGCTAGAGGAAGGAGGTAATTTTTTTTGTTTTACTGTGAGCTGACAGTCACCGAAGAGTCAAATTCGAATTACAAAAATTAAGTCTAAAATTTATTTGTGTATATGCAGAGATAAAAACCTACGCCGATAAAGAACGCCTCAGAAACCTTCCAGAGAAAGGACGAAACGCTTTTTCTCTTATTTTCTGAAACCGGTGACACTGAGGAGCAGCTTTAACCGGTGACGTTGTGGGAAACGAGCTACATAGAGTGTAGATAAAAACTAATATTAGTTATTATGAAAATATTCGTAAACAGAAATTAGCACTCGGAAGGAAACAATCATGAAATTATTTTGTACTGCTGAGAGACAGCAAAAACTATGTAACAAACAGAGTGAATTAATAATTCGAGTAAAAATTAACCAGGAGATAAATAGAAGGATAAAGTGAGTTCTTTGCATCTGTGTACTCAGTATTCGTAGCTTTAGGCTTGAAAGATATAATTTTATTTGAGGATATGGTTCTTAATCTTTTAAACGCATCTTAAATAGATTTTCATTTTTTTCCAGGTGGGTGGGAGTGGGGGGATCCACAGCCTCTAAATGTCGTCGTCATCGAAATTAGCTAATTGCACGATTTAATCAAGATAATAAAAGGAAAAATCGTCCGTAGCAGGCTGTAATGTAGATTAAGTTCCCTATGAGCTTGGAGTGCTGTATCAATTACTTCATCGTAAAGATTGTATGAGCAACATCTTTACACCTGCTACATCTAAGTACTTTGACCATAGCCCATATGTTTGTATGTAAACACAGTGTATTTCACGAGTGCACGTCGTAATAGTGAAACATGCAGCTAAACTTTATAAAACTGAAATATGGACGTAAGAACGATAACAAGTGTGCAACTAAGTGAAAAAACTGTCACCACAGTGTAAATATAATAATGGTGCTCCATCTTTATGTAAGTATAGATATATTTTCGACAAATGCTGCCTTGCCACTTACAATTGTCCCCCTTGTATCTGTTTAGTCACCAGCAAATAATTTTTATGTATTTATATGGTATCTCCCGCAATATAAACATATACATAAATGTATAAACACCTGAGGATGGGCGCAAGCCCGAAACCGGTCGTGTGACAAATAAATAATCTTTTATTGTGACTGGTAGCGGATATTTTTCTACATATCTTAAACTCGTTGTTATTTATCTTTGCTTTTGCCTTTGTACCCTTCACTGTGAACTCAACAAACATTCTTAATTTGTCACATTTGTCTAGATGCTGTTTCCAGTGGTGGAAACAGTAAGTTTTTGTGATTTGTATGAGTTTTGTAAACTTACTGTATATTCACAATGTTCCCGCTTTGTTCTATATCGTTGTAATCTTACTAGGACCAGAATTAGCCTAAATCTTGGGGAAAATCGATGTAGACTGTCAGAGCATCTGAAGATAAGCCCCCAGGGCAGGAAATGCATCGTGCGTTGAAATAAAGTCACGATTGTGACTGAAGGCGGTTGTTCATTATTTTACGAAAGTAATACAGTCAGAAGAAACACAGACAGCAATGGATAAAATTGGGATAATTGTATATGTAGGTTCAGGCACTCCGCCTGTAAAATGACCAAATAAAATTATATGTCAATAACCAGCGTCACAGTTGCATTCAAACATATGATGACCATATGCTAGAGATGGCTTGTCAACCACCTTAGATTCTATACTTGCCACATGAGACCTACTTTCAACGTAAGGTCAGGAAAAAGCTCAGTAGCATCCAACTGAGTCGGTTCTGGTCATCAGTAACGGCACGGTAACCTCAGAAAGAAAAATGCCCATCAGTGATTTTTTGAATTTCTCTTCAGAACTGAAATAAGAATCAAATATGTTCCGTTGATGTCTTAGCCATCAAATTCGTCCAATCTGAATGCATCTAGGATGTTATTGGACATCAGTACTACACCCGCAGTTTACATGAGTTGTGTGTAAACATTGCCAGATACCTCCGAAAGAAACCTTGTAAAACTGATTCGTCTGCATGTTCGATCGGCCGACGATCGTAATCTGTATGTAGAGTGCAGTGTAAATCGTAACAGCAGAAGAGCAGACCTCTCTCTCAGGACCACAGCAACTTTGGCCAGCAAAAAGACTTCCCATGGAAGTGTCTTGGTGAAGAAAACATACCAGGATTCATCAGTAATGTATTAGAAAACGGAAATCTTATGGAAACATACAATGTCTACACTGCACTTATAGATGTGTATTCAGCAGACGAAAGAAACTATTACTAGAGCTCGTCAGAAATATGTGTGGAACTTTCAGCTTCCTAAATGTGGTTCTCTATCGTATCTGGTATACTTACAAGCATCCTGAATAAAATCTGAGTCGTTGAGTTTCACAGCTATAGCGATTTTGAGTCAATGACGGTAGGAGAACATCTAAATTGGTATTTTTGTCAGTATAACAGGTAACGACCTAGAAAAGCTGGTATTTCCCTGCAAACACTGGTTGAAACGAAAACCAGGTTTGAAATACGTGACTTCCAGAGATTTGAGAGGCACGTCTCTAATTAGATATCGAAACATAGTGTAGGTGAGAGATGAAGTACCGCTAAGCACATGATATTGTCGTATTATTGCAACCTACTCTCTGACATTTAATTCTTTCTTGTATGTGGTTTCACAACCCTTTTGTCTACTTTGCTCGTATGTTCGTGAAGACGACATGAACAACTTGATTTCTAGCATTTTCTCAACGTGCCCGATTTATCGTACGATTCCAATTTCTGAAAAAAGAAACGATTCTCTTTGCTCACGATGTTTCGAGATCTGACTTGGTTGTCTTCTTGAAGTGCTCCAGATAGTGGTCTGACGCGTGTCACTACAAGCTTCTGTCTCATCATCACATCTACATACATACCGTACAAGCCAGCAAATGGTTCAAATGGCTCTAAGCTCTATGGGACTTAACATCTGAGGTCATCAGTCCCCTAGACTTAGAACTACTTAAACCTAACTAACCTAAGGACATCACACACATCCATGTCCAATGCAGGATTCAAACCTGCGACCGTAGCAGCAGCGCGGTTCCGGACTGAAGCCCCTAGAACCGCTCGGTCACAGCTGCCGGCTACAAGCCATCATATAGTGTATCACTGCAAGTCCTATTCCATTCGCAAATGGAGTGATGGGGGAGCTATACGATCCCTGATTTCTCTTACGTTCACTGGCATTATGTGAAATGTGCGTTCACTGCAGTAAATTGTTCTGCAGCATGTCGTAAACTTCAATTCTCTAAAGTTATATCTTTAGATACCTCGACTGTCTCATTTAAAAATCCAGTGGGAACGTTTTATGTCAGTGGACTTTGTGTAATACTTAACAGCGCAACTAACGATACCTTAGCCAGGGGAAAATGAGTGTGTGCTTTTCACTACCATCGTGGAAAGAAGGCCTCTCATCTCTGAATAGCTTTCATATTAGCCTAATCCCACGTGAACGGAGGCGCAACACATCAACCGCAGGTTGTGGTGCAGTTGGCCTCATCCCAGGCTGTCGTCGGGCTGGACGGGCATGCGCTGCCTGAGATACGGTAGACCGGTCGAGTGTGGTGTGGAGGCGCATGGTAGGCCTACCTCATATGGCCAATTGGACACTGACTGCCAGTCGACGACGTACCTGCTTACGAATGGATCACACGTTATTTTGGACCACTATGTTCAGCAATCAGTCACTAGATGGAACTGCACCTTTGTCTTCGCTGATTGCCGACATTTTTTGCCTCACAAATGTTTTGAGTAACTAGGTGACTAAGTTCTATTCTCGTAAAAATGGCATATTTTCAAACATCTGTATTTGTGCCATGTTGATGGTCATGTATCGACTTGTCATTTCTATAAACATGTTTGTCCCCAATATGCATGATACATTTCCAGTTTATACAATTTTATAATTTTTGGATGAATCTCCTAACTATCTGCCAACAACCTTATTGTCTTTCCTTGATCACCAGGTCGCCCATACACAAGCACGTCCCTCCTTCTCTACATCTAGATATACTCCATATACTATTGCAACGCAACTTCAACCAACTCCCTCCCCCAGACAATTCATTCATTTCCATCTCCATCAAACCCCTACCCCTTTCTTCTTGTAACCACTAGATATCTGCCCTAACATTTATCCCTCCTACCAACTTTAACTCTTCCCTACCTACCCTACTCCACATCCCAGCACCTCTCTTCATTTCCATCTCCATCAAACCCCTATCCCTTTCTTCTTGTAACCACTACTGTATCCACAAACCACACTACTCTTTCACCCTCTGTCTTTCCCACTGTCTGTGTTCCTACTATCCACCTCAGCTCCTACCTATCATCTCCTCAGTTTTCCTCCTTAACAGAATCCACCCCTAAACCCTATGGAATATTCTCTCCTCCAACAATACTTCTCACCCAGTGCAGGTCCTTCAAATTTTAAGTGAAACGTTCCAATGCTTTTCCATAGGAGAATATCACCATGCTGCAAATGTCTTTTATAAGTTGTATATATTTTTCGTCATTTTAGTTGTCTGTCTTTAATCCTTTTAACTTAAAACGAAAAGCAGTCCTCATATATTTCATCTTTTTTATATTTTCAAGAATGCTCTTGGCTGAGGAGCGGAGTATAGTACTGCTGACAACCCTCCCCGCTCCCACCCCACCCCACCTGTCTGGTGTGAGGGGGATGAAATAACAGTTAAAAAAAGGATGCATCTGTGGGGCTGGTTATTGACATAGCTGCCATCTATTCCACATAGATTTTTTTTTCTTTTGTGGTGAATTTTACAAGCATAGTGCCTAAACTTTTGTCTTAAATCGCAGCACAAATCTTCCCTCAGGAGGACAAACGTGCATCTGTAATGTTTTGAATTACCCTGCAGAATGTTATGATTGGGTCATTGATCATTTTAAACTTACGGTAGGTATGAATTTCTAACCGTTTTTCAACATGGACTAAAGCATTAGTATGCGTGCTGTTTGGATTTTCAAATTTCCCCACCATTTTAACTTGGCTCATATGGGCTTTGCAGCGCCATCACAAACAGCGTGTTGTCCATCACTTGACGTCTTGTAGCAACTTTGTATAGTCTCATATGTCGCTGGCGCAGCATAGCTGAGTTGTTTGGCTGGCTGGCAACAGCGGGAAATGTGAACAGAAGTGATGCAGCGGCTCGTTCCAACCTGGCAGCGGAGTCATTAGCCTGCAGGCAGCGAACTTCGTGATCAGCATGTCCAGAGACTGTGTGATATTTGTTTAAGTAAAAACATAGACGTTCATGTCCTATTCGTACTACAAAGATCATAGTTTCAAACTCAGGGCGATGACTATTTAAACTGTGATATCGGAGCAACAAAGTTTAAACTTTGGACGCCTGGGCCAGCAACATTTTAAACTTAGGGCAATTGAACTGTAATGTCATAGGAAAGGGGGAAAACCAAGGATGATTTTTTTAAAATTTCCTGTCAGGATAGGATTCTAAGCTTCGAGCCCACATGAATTCTGACATTCATATAGTCTGGTCCCATATCCCAGCATTCACTAACTTGAATTCCGTAATGACCTACTTCCACCAAGGAACAATCGCCCCATTTTGCATTTTTGAATTTCCCACCATTTTACACTTGGCACAATTGGACTATTTTTGAATGTCCTGCCATTTTAATACATACAGCAATTGGGCCATTTTTAATTTTCCACCAATTGTTGACATTCCCACCCGTTTATACATAGGACATGTCAGAAGGAGGGGGAAATTTGACAACATTGCATGATGTCACAGAAGGGGAGGAGCTCTTAGCTACACTGCTCCTGTGTATGCAGAAAATCCTGTAAGTGTTGGTACAGAAACAGTATTGACTTTGGACTGAAATCACATGCACATATTCAGTTATCACTTACTTACTTACTTTCTTATACTGGCCACAAAAACTGCAGTTAGTCCTTGGCCTCACTCATTCCAGCGTTCCACACCTTCCTGTCAGCTGCATCTCCATCTCTCAAATCCAGTATCTGCAGGTCTCTCATGGTATTATCCTCCCATCTCTTTCTCGTTCGCCCTAGTGGTCTCGTTCCTTCGGCTTCTCCACCCATCACTGCCTTTATTACCGTGTTCTCTCCTCTCCTCCTCACATGTCCGTACCACATGAATCTTTTAGTTTTAACATTCGCCACGATGTCAGGTAGTGTGTATAATTGTCCGAGTTCTTTGTTTTTCCTTATTCTCCACTGGCTATTTTCTTTCAGTGGTCAATATATTTTTCTCAGTACTTTATTTTGAAAAGTGATGAGTTTTTTCTCCATTTTTTTGCCTGGGTCTATGTCTCGTTTGCGTAGCACGCTATAGGCTTGATGATGGTCTGATATATTCTTATTTTTGTCTGGAAAGTAACTTAGATCTTATGCTGTTATGTATACTCCTAGATGTTCTCCCCTGGCTTGAATTCTCGTTACGAACTCTTGCTTTATAAGGTCTTATTGGTTGATGTTGACACTGGGGTAAGTGAATGTGTCTGTCTTCTGTTTTGTCAGGTTCCTGACTGTTGTCTACATTGAGATTGAATTGCCATTCCCTGCACCATGCGTCAAATCGCTGCAGATCCTCCTGCATGTCAGTATAACAATGGAAAATTGTACTGACATGCAGGAGGATCTGCAGCGATTTGACGCATGGTGCAGGGAATGGCAATTCAATCTCAATGTAGACAAGTGTAATGTGCTGCAAATACAAAGGAAGATAGATCCCTTATCATTTAGCTACAAAATAGCAGGTCAGCAACTGGAAGCAGTTAATTCCATAAATTATCTGGGAGTACGTATTAGGAGTGACTTAAAATGGAATGATCATATAAAGTTGATCGTCGGTAAAGCAGATGCCAGACTGAGATTCATTGGAAGAATCCTAAGGAAATGCAATCCGAAAACAAAGGAAGTAGGTTACAGTACACTTGTTTGCCCACTGCTTGAATACTGCTCAGCAGTGTGGGATCTGTACCAGATAGGGTTGATACAAGAGATAGAGAAGATCCAACAGAGAGCAGGGCGCTTCGTTACAGGATCATTGCGAAAGTGTTACGGAGATGACAGATAAACTCCAGTGGAAGACTCTGCAGGAGAGACGCTCAGTAGCTCGGTACGGGCTTTTGTTGAAGTTTCGAGAACATACCTTCACCGAGTAATCAAGCAGTATGTTGCTCCCTCCTACGTATATCTCGCGAAGAGACCATGAGGATAAAATCAGAGAGATTAGAGCCCACACAGAGGCATACCGACAATCCTTCTTTCCACGAACAATACAAGATTGGAATAGAAGGGAGAACCAATAGAGGTATTCAAGGTATCCTCCGCCACACACCGTCAGGTGGCTTGCGGAGTATGGATGTAGATGTAGATGTAGATGTTACATGGTTTGGTCCTAACTGAGCTCTTCTTCCTATTACCATGGACTTCGTTTTATTTTCATTTATACTCACACCTACTTTCTTAGCTACTTCCATGAGTACGGTTCCCGTATTCTTCAGGTCTTCCATGATCTTTCCTATCACCACAATATCGTCCGCGAAAGCCAGAACATTTATCTTTTTCCATATGGAGGCTCCTGCAGATTCTTGTGTTGCTCTCTTCAGGGTGTTGTTGATTGCCAAACTGAACAGGGTTGGTGATATGATGTGTCCATGTCTCACGTCTGTTTTCAACTCAAATGTTTGTGAGAACTCCGCCTGTACTTTCACTTTACATTTTGATTCCATCAGCTTGTCAGGTATTCCACCCTCTGCCACTATCCTCTTTCACTATGCTGTCATATGCTTTGTTGAAGTCTATAAACACACTGAAGGTATCCTGATCGCTCTGGCTTTACACATATCATCGAGCATGATGCTGGATCAGAGGAGAGCGTGCATCTGATATCATTGTTGATTCTTTATTTTCGTAGAGAATGAATGTTTTCAACAATACTTATTGCCCAATATGACAATAATTTATAAATATCTTTACTTTATTTTAGTTAGTGCGTGAATGGATGAACCCGGTGTCCATCTGAGGGCACACATGGAAACGTACTGCGTGTAGCCTGTGCAAGAGACGTAAGTCTTCTATTACCAGCTATGAAATGGACGCTGCTTTTCGAGTCGATATTATATTCACTTTGGGAGCACTTGACACGTTCCACATCATAACGGCTACCGTACCATGCGATTGATCAATGGAACACGCAACCAACTAACTAGCTACAATGTAGCTTAGCTCCTGTCAGACTACTCTGTTTTGCTGTAACCTATCGGAATTGCTAGTATATCTTCATCCTTATACATAGGAGCCCTATAATGGATGCGTGATGAGGAGATGAGTATTTCTGGTTTTCCATATAGACCATGTGTCTTTTGAGAAAACAAGTTGAGGGATGAAAGATGCAAAAAAGACACCACGGTTGGTAGGTGATCTGCCGTGTGTTTATTACAGGTTTTGTACGTGATATTCTTCTTCAGATACAGCCATTTTCATGGAGGCCTTTAAGCAGACTGTTCTTTCTGAAGTGCACCGTAAGCTCCACACGAACTTCTAATTCAAAAATTTAAACTATGTCTACCTGCATAACACTACAGGAGACCTTGTATGCAAGGATGTTGCGTAAGTGATAACTGAAACTTAGGGAAGTAACTTCGTCTCTTAAGATATCATACATCACACCATCTCAATTAAAACAGATATTTAATGAGCGAACATAACTCCCAAGCATGCCAATCAGTCAACTAGATATCAAACTCAACTTCTGATATGCGACACGAATTTTAACAATGTCGTTATCAGGGACTCTGAAAGACAGAAGGGGACAATACACCCTTTCTCCACCATCGATGACAAGCCGAAAAATTTCCTTGGTTCTATGAAAGATAAAAGAGGCAATATGAAGGCAGTTGGCATTAATGAAGCGATTTCTTGAACTTCGAGCTACACAATTGTAATGATGAGTGCGATAATACACTATACAAATAGGATCAGAAATTTGGAGTTGCCGAACACTACGAGTAGAGTGGACACCAAGTCGATATTAAAGTACATTAGTGTCCTGAATAAATAGTCGCGAAAATTCTTAAAGATGCCGCTAGAAGCCATACAACTGACAAAATGCCCAAAAATTTTAACCAACTGCGTGTATATCGATCCAATCGCTAGGAAGTCCGACGATCGGCGATTAGTGCGCTAGGAGCGGGTGGCCAAGACAATTCAGCATCAGGATAAAGTACGTGGGGGAGTTGGAAAATAAGTTTCCCCTGTCGACTGTACTCAGAGTTGTGTGTGTAAGGAAGAAAAAAGAGAATGAGACATTAAAGATAAGACGTATCTTTATTTTTCTTCATAATTGGAAATAGATGGAAGTCAGTTGGTGCGAGATCCGGACTGTAAGGCAGAGGGTGAAGGCGCTCCCAATCAAGAGTTGCAATATGGTTTTGCGTTGCCGTCGCCGTGTGTGGTCTCGCATTGTCATCCAACAGCAGAACGCCAGATCTGAGAAGGTCAGCCCCCTTTTTCCGAATCATCTCTTTCAATTTCGACAAAGTGACACAGTACCGCGCAGCATTGATGGTTGCATCCTCCAGTAAGTCCATCAGCAAAACTCCTTTGGCGTCCCAGAAAACGGCGAGTAGCACTTTACCTGCAGACGGAGTGCTTTTGAACTTCTTTCGGACAGGTGATGACGGATGTTTCCACTCCATGGATGCGGCCTTTCGCCTATATCACACAACTATGTCCACAGTCGACAGGGGAAACTTATTTTCCAACTCCCCCTCGTACTAATGAAAACAAAACCAGCATGCCAGAAGCTGTCTACGTAAACTGAAAAATTTGAATGAACAGCCTTGTAGGGGTGCCCATTTCCTTCAGGAGCAGCAGCAGCAACCAACTTTTAACCACAGAAGAAAAGGCATACAATACTTACAATGCAGTCGACTTTGAAGTCGTTACAGTTGGAGCAAAAACACCGACTAGCCATTGATGGCAAGAGAAGGCTTATCTGGTCTTGCTTAAGGAACAGTCCATGCATGTGCCTTAATTGACTTAGGGAAAGCATGGAAAAGCTAAACGAGGCAACTTAACAGTTATTTGAACCTTGCTCTACTCCAACACGAGTCCAGCGCCTGCACAACCGCGTCATCTTGCTTGAATTCTGTAAGTCATAGAAGCGTCTACGTTGACTAATACCAGCAGCTTTAAATTAGCCAATGACATACATTGTGAACGGAAAACGCAAGAGTCACTCGCGGTGTGACGGACATAGTGCAACAGGGTGCAGTAACAACATAAACGTCCAGCAATTGGCCCAAGAAACACCTCCAGCTAACATGCAATACTTTATCAGAAAATCATAGTTTATCTACCTACCCACTAAAAACTGAGCATCAACCTCATGAAAGCCGATAATTACAAAACCATCGGTTTCCTAAGCTGTATGAACAAAGTGCTAGCTAACATTCCAAAGATGTTTGGACTCACGTGCGGTTCCTCTTCGTCGAAATGTTTTGGCTCAAACTCGTTTAGAGGTTGAATCGCACGTGTCGCATTACACGTCCTAAATTAGACACTTGTGATCCTTTGGCTAAATTGTCTGGCTGACGGCAAGTTTGCGAAATAAAAGTTAACATAACAGATAGTAACAGTAATAATAATATCGGGAACTAAATTAGCGACCCATAAATGATGTAGGCCACAAGGTTGCGATTTGGTTAGAATAATTTTTCTTCAGAATGCAAACTAATAGCGAAAGTGTTCGTATTTAGAATTACTATTACACCCGAGTGTGGGAATTAGCGAAGTTCGGTGGCAGGAGGAACAAGACTTTTGGTCAGGTGAATACAGGGTTATAAATACAAAATCAAATAGGGGTAATGCAGGAGTAGGTTTAATAATGAATAAAAAATAGGAGTGCGGGTAAGCTACTACAAACAGCATAGTGAACGCATTATTGTGGCCAAGATAGACACGAAGTCCACGCCTACCTCAGTAGTAAAAGTTTATATGCCAACTAGCTCTGCAGATGACGAAGAAATTGAAGAAATGTATGATGAGATAACAGAAATTATTCAGATAGTGAAGGGAGACGAAAATTTAATGGTCATGGGTGACTGGAATTCGATAATAGAAAAAGGAAGAGAAGGAAACGTAGTCGGTGAATATGGATTGGGGTAAGAAATGAAAGAGAAAGCCGTCTGGTAGAATTGTGCACAAAGCATAACTTAATCATAGCTAACACTTGGTTCAAGAATCATAAAAGACGGCTGTATACATGGAAGAAGCCTGGAGATACTGACAAGTTTCAGATATCTTATATAATGGTAAGAAAGAGATTTAGGAACAAGGTTTTAAATTGTAAGACATTTCCAGTGGCAGATGTGGACTCTGACCACAATCTATTGGTTATGAACAGTAGATTAAAACTGAAGAAACTGCAAAAAGATGGGAATTTAAGGAGATGGGACCTGGATAAACTGACTAAACCAGAGGTTGTACAGAGTTTCAGGGAGAGCATAAGGGAACAATTGACAAGAATGGGGGAAAGAAACACAGTAGAAGAAGAATGGGTAGCTTTGAGGGATGAAGCAGTGAAGGCAGCAGAGGATCACGTAGGTAAAAAGACGAGGGCTGGTAGAAATCCTTGGGTAACAGAAGAAATATTGAATTTAATGGATGAAAGGAGAAAATATCAAAATGCAGTAAATGAAGCAGGCAAAAAGGAATACAAACGTCTCAAAAATGAGATCGACAGGAATTGCAAAATGGCTAAGCAGGAATGGCTAGAGGACAAATGTAAGGATGTAGAGGCTTATCTCACTACGGGTAAGATAGATACTGCCTACAGGAAAATAAAGGAGACCTTTGGAGAAAAGAGAACCACTTGTATAAATATCAATAGCTCAGATGGAAACCCAGTTCTAAGCAAAGAAGGGAAATCAGAAAGGTGGAAGGAGTATATAGAGGGTCTATATTATGGAAATGGAAGAGGATGTAGATGAAGATGATATGGGAGATATGTTACTGCGTGAAGAGTTTGACAGAGTACTCAAAGACATAAGTCAGAACAAGGCCCTGGGAGTAGACAACATTCCATTAGAACTACTGACAGTCTTAGGGGAGCCAGTCCTGACAAAACTCTACCATCTGGTGAGCAAAGTGTATGAGACAGGCCAAATACCCTCAGACTTCAAGAAGAATATAATAATTCCAATCCCAAAGAAAGCAGGCGTTGACAGATGTGAAAATTACCGAACTACCAGTTTAATAAGTCACGGCTGCAAAATACTAACGCGAATTCTTTACAGACGAATGGAAAAACTGGTAGATGCCGACCTCGGGGAAATTCAGTTTGGATTCCGTAGAAATGTTGAAATACTGACCCTACGGCTTATCTTAGAAGCTAGATTAAGAAAAGGCAAACCTACGTTTCTAGCATTTGTAGATGTAGAGAAAGCTTTTGACAATGTTGACTGGAATACTCTCTTTCAAATTCTGAAGGTGGCAGGGGTAAAATACAGGGAGCGAAAGGCTATTTACAATTTGTACAGAAACCAGATGGCAGTTATAAGAGTCGGGGCACATGAAAGGGAAGCAGTGGTTGGTAAGGGATTGAGACAGGGTTGTAGCCTCTCCCCGATGTTATTCAATCTGTATATAGAGGAAGCAGTAAAGAAAACAAAAGAAAAATTCGGAGTAGGTACTAAAATCCACGGAGAAGAAATAAAAACTTTGAGGTTCGCCGACGACATTGTAATTCTGTCAGAGACAGCAAAGCACTTGGAAGAGCAGTTGAACGGAATGGACAGTATCTTGAAAGGCGGATATAAGATGAACATCAACAAAATCAAAACGAGGATAATGGAATGTAGTCGAATTAAGTCGGGTGATGCTGAGGGAATTAGATTAGGAAATGAGACACTTAAAGTAGTAAAGGAGTTTTGCTATTTGGGGAGCAAAATAACTGATGATGGTCAAAGTAGAGAGGCTATAAAATGTAGACTGGCAATGGCAAGGAGTGCATTTCTGAAGAAGAGAATTTTGTTAACATTGAGTGTAGATTTAAGTGTCATGAAGTCGTTTCTGAAAGTATTTGTATGCAGTGTAGCCATGTATGGAAGTGAAACATGGACGATAAATAGTTTGGACAAGAAGAGAATAGAAGCTTTCGAAATGTGGTGCTACAGAAGAATGCTGAAGATTAGATGGGTTGATCACATAACTAATGAGGAGGTATTGAATAGAATTGGGGAGAAGAGGAGTTTGTGGCATAACTTGACTAGAAGAAGGGATCGGTTGGTAGGACATGTTCTGAGGCATCAAGGGATCACAAATTTAGCATTGGAGGGCAGCGTGAAGGGAAAAAATCGTAGAGGGAGACCAAGAGATGAATACACTAAGCAGATTCAGAAGGATGTAGGCTGCAGTAGGTACTGGGAGATGAAGCAGCTTGCACAGGATAGGGTAGCATGGAGAGCTGCATCAAACCAGTCTCGGGACTGAAGACTACCACAACAACAACAGCAACAACAACATTACACTCGAGCGCATATCCATTTGACACAGTTCGATCATACACAGTCTCATCGTGAGTTAAAAGTCCATCACTTCACCAAGTTAACTACGCGAAATATTAGAGTTCACACCATGCGCGCGGCTGCCCACCGGTCAGAGACTAAGTCCCGCGATACAACACAACGCGAAATTTTCTAAGTCGTTTCACTTCCTAGCTAGCTAAAAACCAACCTCCGCTTTCGCGTCTTCACCAGCACTGTTCACTTTGGTATCTCCAGCCGACTGTACTCTTAGGCGTCTAGACCAGAACTGTCTCTTTCTGCCCGACCCCGACCGCGTTTCCAGTGCGCTGAACATCTTCGCTCAACTGACTAGCGCAGTTTTCTTTGCTGAAGCGGTCCATCTGATCGGCTACAGCTTATCCTACATTATTTTACATTTTAAGATATTTAAATAATCAAAGCTTGACCACTTTCACGTTCTAAATATTGTAACAATAATATCCATTACATAATAAACGTTAAAATCTTTTACATGAAACCAATACAATTTCCTTCTTACCCTTGAATGTCACGGCCAGGAGCATTGCACCAAGGTGCTTTCTGATAAATAAATAAAGAACAAAAGTAACTATTATGCACCAAACTTTACAGCAAATATTCTATTACGTAATGATTCAATAAGGTGTCAACCTGTCATCGTTCAATGTGTTTTGTGTGGAGGAAATGATGATCTGATGCTCGACTGAAAATACTGATAATTTAAATTTACTGTATCTTTTAGACAAATAAAGTTACAGAGTTGATATTTACAACGTTTGTCATTTTAATGATGCGCTTCTATATGAAATGTCAATCGTTAAGATCAACGAAAGCGTTCAGATTTTAGCATTCAGGTCTTTGTAACAAAACTTGTTAATTTCACTTTAACAGTAAATCCTAAACTATTATAGATATGATCAATATTCAAGTATTATTGGGATCACCATGAAATCTTATGAAGGATGGTAGATTAAAATTACTGTGGCTTCATTTTCTGAATTACTACAGAATTAAATAGTTTCCATAAATGTTTCCCTTTATGGCCGATCCATGTTTAACACTGATACGTCTCCTTGGCCACAAAGGCTTCTACAGGGTTTCCCTATGACGAAGGTTCTCGTCTGTCTCACTCGCACACTACAGCGCTTAGGCCTCAATAGACAATAGACACCTGTGAGTTTCCCCATCTCGTGGTGAATCTGCGCCCTTTGTGGCATTCGGTCCTGAACGACAGGGTTCGTTTCACAATTCCTGAAGGACTTTCGGCCATATACTTAAATGAGAGAGAAAGTAACGAATCATGAACCTGTAGAAGGTTCATTGCTAGTCGAAACAACGGAAATGCTACGAAAAAATCACAGAAAAATATCCACATAAATCCAGCTACTGCGCATCTCATGATATGTTTGTGAAAACATCGTCTGTCTGCAGCGCAACTTTTGTTGAACGCGGAAAATGCCTCTGATGTGTGTAGGGAGAACCTCGTAAGGAAAATCCGCCAGGGTACTATCGTACGTGAGCATTACGTAAAAATAATTGCTAGCTTCCTTCAGAGCAGAAGACTGGTGTGAAACAGGCGTTTCAGACATGAGACAAAATTAAATAGCGCGGGAAACCCGGAAGAGTACGAACGTGCGTAACGGGTGGCGGGCATCTCAAGGCAGCCAACAACAGACTGCGAGCCGATCACAGTATAACAGTTCGAAACATAACTGAGATACCGGAGCTAGGGAGTGCAGCGGTTAAGGCGGTGGACTCGAATTCGGAAGGAAGACGTTTCAGACCGTGACGGTTCCATTCGAAAGAATTTCCTTCCCTATTCTTCTTCAACCCTAGCTTGTCCTTCGTCTGAAATAAATTTGTCTCCGACAGGACGATAAAACCCAATCTCCCTAATAATCGGACAGCAAATCCAGCGTCATCCACAAATAGCATTAACCGTTCAGATATTGACTGACCAAGTGCAACATGAATGGAACTTCAGCCCACAAACTGACACCCGACACATGTACAACACAGTGCATGCACGCCTGCATGGTTGCATTCAACATTCTGGCCGTTACACCAGTTGTTAATGTACCGTCATTTCAAATTTGCAATGGTTTATCTAGCGCTTACATTAACCTGTGATCTTGCAATGTCAATCACTTAAATATGCTACCTAGACAAATGTATCTCCGAAATTTCATGAATCTACATTAATTATTTCTTAGTGTTACGAATTTTTTTCCCGCTAATGTAGTATCCCTGTTAATCTAATATCTTTTCCCTCTGTCGGTAATACGATCTGTAGGTAATACGATACTATGCATTAGTTATAACGAGGACTCAAATACGCAAACTACCGCAATGCCTAAAGAACTACTTTCACTGTGGTTAGCATACAATTAAACGTCACGACAAAACTGACGCTCTAGAATTTCCAAAGTTCGTTTCGGGTGATGAGGTTTCGTTAACGAAAAGAGGTGGGGGGAGGGGGAAGTCAGCGCCTCTCAAGAAAGCTTACTCGAAAATTACAGACCTACGCAATGAACTCGAAGTCGATTTAATTCGTGAAAATAATGAAGAGGGGACCTAAAAATACACAACTAAATCGACCTGATTAGAGACCGAGTTAGATGTACCAAAATATTTGCATCGTAAAGTCACTAGGATTATATAAATGCAAAGCCCAGAAAAAAACTTGCTACAAAGAGAACGCTGCGAAAATTAATCTGAAATAACTGTTGAACGGTAGAGCCTGACTGATCAACGGCCTCTACAATCCACATTAGAATGCCAAAAAGAGGAACTGCATTTCGCCCAAATCTCACTCGAACATTCAGAAATACGTCTCGCTGCGGGTGATTACACGCCTAAAACAAACGGAAGTGAAGTATAAAACACATAAGTGCAGACATATTAGCCGGGGGAGATTGTTCCAGCATCTAAAGTGCAACCAACAACAATATTTCTCCCATTAATGCCTAGCGGAATATTAAACCATAGCATTCTGGCAATATTTGTTTCGCTATCTTCAAACCTTACTAGAAATAATCAGTTCTGGCTTGAAAGAAATAACATAACCTACGGAGGTCTTCGCCTAAGAGTTATAGAAAAGACGTTGAAAAGAAAGTGTACAATGTTATCGAATTATTCTTACGACTAGACAACCAAGCGCCAGAAACTAATGGCTCTGAGCACTATGGGACTTAACATCTTAGGTCATCAGTCCCCTAGAACTTAGAACTACTTAAACCTAACTAACCTAAGGACATCACACAACACCCAGCCATCACGACCAGAAACTAATGTTGGACGTCATTACGAAGAATATATGCCAATAAAATAACTAGTGGCAGCATAGTAGTATTTTTGTTAACTAAATGATGAAAACATCTCTTACTACCCTGCTGCAGAAGAACAAGCAATGAGTGATTCGTCGCAGCCGTTAAACCATAGACCTTTGCGGACGGAACAGGGAATGCACCGCAAATGGCGAAAGCCTTTACTATGTTATTGATGTTTCATTGTAACCACGATTTAGATATTCATTGATCTTTCTGAACAGACCTGAAATTCTTTCACTACTCGTCATCTAGACTATGTTATATTCCCAGAGCTCACTTTTAGCTTTCTGTTGACCCACAGTTTCCTAGACGAACTCCTCATACAACATTTCCCTTTCTTATCTTTCTCACTTCCTGATGAAGTACGCGACATGTGGTCAGGAGGTTAGCTGCAGTCAGCTCGAGCAAATGAAGATTTAAGTTATCGCAGTTTTCGTCAGTTATTGCAGGCGAATGCGGTAACAAATTATCTTCAGAAAGTACCGTGAAACCTCAAATTTACGATTCCTTATAGAACCTTAACTTGGATCACCCTCGACAGAACTGCATTCACATGAAATACAACTTGCGAGCTGTGTGTGCCATTATATTACTGTGTAATGTTTCACCCGAGTGTCCACTAGAAGAAAATCCAGTCATGGTCGACCCTAACCACTCACAATGCCGACACCCTCAGTAAACGAACCACCTTTAACTGCTTCGAACAGACCAAGGTCTTATGTAACTTTCTCACATTACGTAAACTTACGATATCATCTTATTTTCAGCCACGGTTGTACCTATTTTCGGATATATGGTGTCTGATTAATGGTTTTTAGATATTCACACAATGTTTTAACAGTTTGGCGAAGTTCTGCCGTGCTTAAGGTTAGCCTAGTATATACGAATATCGATATTTTTTACACGTCATCGGGTTATGCTACGAAAATTAGTCTCCCTATAAATGCCACAACAACTCTATTTCATAAAATCAAAATAACGCCTCTTAAGAGAAATGTCACTTACATTTGTTTAATTTACCAACCTATATTATGCTGATTTTATGACGTGGCACAGCATCTGTATTTTTGAAAAACAATTATATATTATTTCACATTCGTAAATATCTGTTATTTCCATAATATTTTTGTTAAAGATTAAAAACGGAAAAGTGAACTATATTGAATTGAGTCATTAAATGTTCTGGATAATTCTAGAAAATAGGTTACGGATATATTCTGTAATTCCTTTGTCAAATGCATCACTGGCCGAGTACAGCTCGCGAATCTCTATGCTATGAACGGTGTGAACAAAGAGCTACCACGCACAAAGTTTTGTTATGCAAACTGTGACATTGTTTGCTGTGGAAAATGTTTGTGATTTATCTGCCTAATTGGGAGTACCAAAAAATGTGGTTATGAAAAATTAATGAATGATACTTCGGTCAGCGCTGAAAGTCAACCTTGGACGAACTTCTGTTTTAAACCACAGACTTGAAAGTCAACCTTGGACGAACTTCTGTTTTAAACCACAGACTTATACAGCCGGCTCACAGTCGGGCAAGTTTATAAAGTCCGTTATTACATTGCTGGCTGTTACACAGGTTGAACAGCTACAGCTTCTTCTTGGTGTTATTCTTCTCTGTTAATAGATGGCAAGATACGTTATATATCATTGCAGAACTGAGAAATCGATCTATTTAGTGGTGTATAACACACTCGAATCCGTAGATATTTTACGGGTTATAAGCAATTGTTTGAAGGTTTTTTAAAATTTATCCCCCCAATGTCATCAAGAAAACACCCTCTAGAAATTGTGTAGTGTGCAAAGCAAGGAAGAAGAAAAGTGATGCACATTATGAGTGTGAAAAATGTCTAGTGGCATTGCATATGCATGACACCAACAAAAACTTCTAAACAATGTTATTTTCACTTCTCATCACGTCAATAAATAGTAAGGATAGAATTATGAAGAATAACTACCAAAGAAATAATATAATTTCGAGAAAAGTGTTTAAGACAAAATATGCTGATTGCCGTAAATTTAAATAATTAGTAAATATAAGGTCGAGTATGGGGAAATGTCAATGGGTTATTTAAGGTTATATACTGGACAAAAATCCTAGACGCTGGCTCCAACTGCAAGATAAGTAAATTCAACTTCAATGTAAAGTTCTCTTAAAACATTTCTTTAAATATTACGTTAACAGTGTTGCTGACTGATTTGCAATAACTTTGGACTTCTAACATAACACGTTTGATATTAATAAGGGAACTTTATAAGTGGAGCCTAATGCAATGATTGTTTTGGTAGCTAAACAAAACAACTGCATGAGTTCCTTACATTCACATTTGATAACGAAGGCAGATTACATTAAATTATTGAAAGCAATATCTTGAAGACAGTTAAGGAAAATGGAGAGCATGGAAGAGGACAACTATGAACTACATTCAATTTTGGAGAAAACTACAGACAACATCCGGAAACGAGGATTTCCTTCGAACACATCAACAAAAGAAACTTCCTGGCAGATTAAAACTGTGTGCCCGACCGAGACTCGAACTCGGAACCTTTGCCTTACGCGGGCAAGTGCTCTACCAACTGAGCTACCGAAGCACGACTCACGCCCGGTACTCACAGCTTTACTTCTGCCAGTACCTCGTCTCCTACCTTCCAAACTTTACAGAAGCTCTCCTGCAAGAGGCAAAGGTCCCGAGTTCGAGTCTCGGTCGGGCACACAGTTTTAATTTGCCAGGAAGTTTCATATCAGCGCACACTCCGCTGCAGAGTGAAAGTCTCATTCTGGAAACATCAACAAAAGTTTTGCACCACCCCAGTTCCCACAGCTCCTGAAGATATACGTTGACTGTGGATACTATATCACTGACACAGTCCCTTTGACTGCTCAGAGAAATCACTAAACCCGCCTAAAGATGTAAACAACCATACATGCGCAGCGCCTGTTAGACGGAGGGAGTCCGACAGCCTATCAGTTCCAGTCATACCGCCAGGAAGGAGGTACACGGCTCGTGTTGTCTGTTGTTCAACCATGCCTAGACGGGCAATACCGCGGTTCGATCGCGTCCGCATTGTTACTTTGTGGCAGGCAGTTCTTTCAGCAAGGGAAGCATCCAGGGGCCTCGGAGTGAAACAAAGCGATGTTGTTCGGACATGGAGGAGATACAGAGAAACAGGAACTGTCGATGACATGCCTCGCTCAGGCCGCCCAAGGGTTACTACTGCAGTGGATGACAGCTACCTACGGATTATGGTTCGCAGGAACCCTGACAGCAAGGCCACCATGTTGAATAATGCTTTCCGTGCAGCCACAGGACGTCGTGTTACGACTCAAACTGTGCGCTATGGGCTGCATGACGTGCAACTTCACTCCCGACGTTCATGGAAGGGCTCATCCTTGTAACCATGCAGCGCAGTACAGATGGGCCCAACAACATGCCGAATGGACTACTCAGGATTGGCATCACGTTCTCTTCGCAGATGTGTCGCATATGTCTTCAACCAGACAATCGTCGGAAACGTGTTTGGAGGCAACCCAGTCAGGCTGAACGCCTTAGACATACTGTCCAGTGAGTGCAGCAAGGTGGATGTTCCCTGCTGTTTTGGGACGGCTTTATGTGGGGCCGACGTTCGCCGGTGGTGGTCATGTAAGGCGCCGTAATGGCTGTACGATATGTGAATGCCATCCTCCGAACGATAGTGCAACCATATAGGCAGTATATTGGCGAGGCATTCGTCTTCATGGACGACAATTCGCGCCCCATAGTGCACATCATGTGAATGACTTCCTTCAGGACAATGACAGCACTCTACTAGAGTGGCCACCATGTTCTCCAGATATAAACCTTATCGAACATTCCTGGGAGAGATTGAAAAGGGCTGTTTATGGACGAAGTGACCCAGAAACCACTCTGAGGGATCTACGCCGAATCGCCTTTGAGGAGTGGGACAGTCCGGACCAAAAGTGCCTTGCTGAAATTTTGGATAGTATGCCAAGGCGAATAAAGGCATGCATCAATGCAAGAGGACGTGCTACCGGTGTGTATGCTACCGGTGTGTACAGCAAACTGGACCACCACCTCTGAAGGTCTCGCGGTATGGTGGTAGAACATGCAATGTGTGGTTTTCACTAGCAATAAAAAAGGCGGAAATAATGTTTATATTGATCACTATTATAATTTTCTGTACAGGTTCCGGAAGTATCGGAACCCAAGGTGTTGCAAAACCATTTTTGATGTGTGTATATTCGTTTGAAAAGAATGAAATGAGAAAATTGTTGAGCGCTCCAGCAAAAATAATAAAATTGCGATAATGTTTTCAGAAAAATTGCTTAGTTGAATCCTTGTATACTTTATGAAAAATACAGGAGCTTAGTTTACAGGAGAGAAAAATGACTTGCCAATTTCAGGAATATCACATGTCAGAAACTTGATGGAGAACAGGTTTTCCAACCAAACCATAAGTAGAACAGCTGGATGTGGACAGGGGACAGTAATGAAGCTCATCGGAAAGGAATACAAGCTAATTTTCAAGTTCAAAAGGAAAAGAGACTGAAATTAGCGTGGTCCATAGCTACCCGAGAGATGATTTCAAAACTGTACACTTGTATTGAATCAGTGACTCAAAAAATTTAGTTTTCCAACGTGACCAGCTGCTACGATGAACTCAAGCGGACTATCATCCAAGAACACTGACTGAAATACTCTATTACTCTTGACCAGATTCTAGAAACTGTGGTCAGTCTTAATGCAGCGATTTTCTTTTTGAAAAACAATTAACAAATCTGATATTAAAACATAAGTCCATTTTTATCAAGGAACATCTGTTGAAGTATTCCGTTATATGCTGTACCAACAGTATACTACATTCGCACGCTTACCTAATGTAATTTGGTCGTTTTGACACAATGTTTCATAAATCGCCGTTCCACTGCACAAAATAATTGTTTTCACGTCCCGCTAATGATATAAGCCCAGTACCTGATGAAGCATATTTTCCGTATACACGATGAACTCCTCCATCTGCTTATAACCCACTTATACGTCACCGACTATGGCTCTAAAAGAGAAAAAATAAAACAATTGAATCGGTTACATGTCAAGTCACAAGCTATTTGTTAACTTTTGGAAATGATGGATATGAATTACTATAAGATTTCAACTACGTTCATAGACTTTCCTTTGACATTACACTGTCGAAAACAAAGGTGTTTGAGAGGCAATTCGAGAACTTCGTACTTGTTGCACAGAATCGTGCAATATATATCACCAGAACGAAAACAAAATTTCAGTGATACCAACGCCATTTGAGAGTCTAATCCATGGACGTAAGCCAAGTCTTCAGTACAGTTCATGTAGGACGACCTAAATTAATATTCTCGAACCATTTCTCATGCTGAATTGTCTCCGAAATACAGAAGTAATGAACTCACTCAACAGAAATACATACCAAATCGTAACAAAATGATATTTGTGCTCAACTGTCTCGATTTCACAAAGTAAAAATGCTTCTCATTTTATTTCTCGTGCACAGGCCCTAAAATTTCTTGTCGTTTCGACGACTGAAATTTTATTATTTTTCCAGTGCCTCAGATCCGATGAAACTAAAAAATTAAAAATCGAAATGTCAATGAAGTTTCCAGTTTGTGCTGCCGGGCCTCTGTGGGAGCTAACGTGTTTCTTTTTATCAGTAAAGCTTGTAATTGTACTTCCTGGCTGTTTGATTGTTAGACAGAGTAATGGTTATGCCATTTATGCTTGCCTCCGTACTCCATGCATTGTCATAAGCATCAGAACCTAAGGCACGGCTTAACTCTGTACTGCACTCCTGTGCAGTGGCACTTGACCCGGAGGTAGACGGTTCGACCCTGGTGGTGGGAGAAATTTTCACCCTTGGCCGATAAGGGCATGGAACATAGAATAAAAAAGGTATGCCAGATTGGCTTAGTGCGCTCTCATTGGTCAGCGACTTGTTACGTCACCCGGCAGCCAGATGGCAGCAGTCTCCGTTTGTAGAATATGAGAGATTGAAAAATAACTGTTTTCACGTCTCTTCTCTTCTCATATAACGTAAAGTTTCGCGCTCACAGGGTTGAACACACTTCATGTTAATATTATATACAAGGTTTCCGAAAGAAATGCGTTAAATATTAGTAGCAATGATGATATATCGCCACGCAAAACTAGTGGCCGATGTTCGCATCCGCATTCATGCTCGTGTTTTAGGCATCTGGCTACGGTAAATGTTTTACAGTTGGGTACTGCCGATTTTACACATGTTTTTGTAAATAAAAAGATAGTAATCTTCGAACTTACCTTACAAAGCTGGTGCAGAACCTACGTCGAAGATGCTGAAGGCGACGCTGACCAGAGCCGATTCTTCCTTGCCGAATTCCGTTTCATTGCATCAATTTCGGCTCTTTTGTTTAAATGTCTAATCCGTATAAAAGTTCTTGTTCTGACATATAACTGAACTATTTTGCTATTAAGTTCGGGAAATTTCGCACTTATATGATCTGCTAAGGTTGCCATCACTCTATTACAATGAGAAATATTTGATCCATGAAAAGCAGCAAATATAATTTCTAACTCACGTATTTTAGCAAACCAGTCAGTAGAGGGAGAAATGAGGCCCCCTTTTGAAATAATGGTAATCCAGTCTTGCTTCAGACTTCTGTATCAACAACACACTGCCCTGCTGTATTTCCCAAAGAACTGTCAACGTTTTCGCACTTGAATGCTATATATCCTGCTAGATATTTTAGAGCATCGTCATTCACGTCTTCACTGGTACACACTGAATCACTGAGCTCGAAATCTAAGAGCAAGTTTTCGTCATCTGTAGCGACGTCAAATGATTTATCAGTTACTCTTATACATAATTCACTCGAGAGAAAACGTGCAAAATCTTCCTCAGTTTCATCAGCTGGTTTCGGGTAATTTTCAGAAGCAGAATAATCATTTCTGTCCACTGAAGTCGAAGCACCAGAAGACAAAGGTATTTCACTTGCACTTCCAGTCAGTATTAATAATCGAATTCTGTTTTTCACCTCGAAAGGAGTGGGATTGTTGTAGAAGACACCAAGGCCACGGATCCTGGAAAAGAAATTTTCCAGACAATCTTGATTAAGTCTGGCTGTCAATATATAAGTCGCTCCTGAATTTTTCATATCATTGTAAAGTCCAAAAAGTGAATTTATTGATATAATGAATCCCTTCTGAAATGGGAGAAGACTGTTTCTTTTTCCTACTCGCATACTAGAGCACATTTCAAGAAATCTTTTTAGAGAGTTTTTCTGACTTCTGATATGAAACCCGTAACCACTTCTAAGCGGAGCTTTCTCATCTTGAGGGTATCTCGAATTCAGCACATCGAAAACATCGTTCACGAGCTCAATGAAGCTTCCTTCGCGATCTTTATGCAGAACGTATCTCACAGCTTGGGCAGTGCGACGTGAAAATATCTGTGCAGCCCTTCGGACATTCTGACGATCACGTCCACTAACGTTAAGATGAACCTCCGATATGTGGTGATTGATCGAAAGATCGCCTTTCTGATGTCGAAGAAGATTTTCTATAACCATTTTTGTAATCACAGTGCCATCAGGCAAAGATTTCTTAATAACTTGAGCAAATGTGGAACATCAAAAATAACCCAAACTTTTCTGCTGTTATCAACAGGGTTTGAAAAGAATGTCTTGGATGTAGACACACGAAGTTGCTTCCACACATTCATATTTTTTGGTCCCATGTCACACGTAACAGCTACAATACGGATTCCTGCTGTTTCAACTTTTTTTATGACATTCTGCAACAAATCACTAGACATTGCAACATCAAAGTCATAATACACTGGCTGCTTCCATTTTGAAAACAAGCTGCGAACCATGACGACTTGGACATTGTTGTGTGGTCCGAGTACTACATCGTCGGACGAATCGTAAGTCACACGACCGTCAATGCTCATCTCGTCGAAGCTTAGGACACCAATCGCCTCTAATGATGTGAACATTTCTGACCTACTTTTAATTAACTCCAAAACTGGTTTCAAAATACCTGGTCGGCACTTGAACTGTTTCGTCCATGTCTGGAGTGTTGACCTGCAGGGAAAAGGATAATTCTTCCTCCTCAGGTAGGCATATGCTTTAGGAGACAAAGCTCTCAATGTGAGAGCATTTGCAATGTCCTCTGAGCACCACTTTACTTGCTTCCTCTTCTTTAACAGAAAACGAATTTGTCCTGGTGTGAAACACTGAGAAAGTGTACTTCTCACATCCGAGCATACACATTTGTGCTTCTTAGTGTGAGACATATTAGGTTTTATAGATTAGCTTGCTTTATAACTTCTTTCATGGGCTTAATTCTTTGTTCCAGTCGAACATTTTTAATCTTCAAACTAACCCATTCTTTCTTCAGTGCTTGAATTTCCTGGTCTTTAATTGAAATTAGCGGATCAGTAAAAACGTCTGTGTTGCTGGATTTGTCCAGCTTACTTTTCTTGGGAGATAAAGTTTTCAACGTTGAGAGAGCACTTTTTTTTTTACTGTTCTAGTGTCACAGCGACGTTCTCTCTCTGTTAGAACGCTACCGGTAACATTCGCGGTGCTGGGACCAGGAACTTCGAATACATTTCCGTGCCAGTTTGGTATTTTTAGAGACGGAACAGCATTATCCTGTAGCAGTTTCCGTGTAGGTAGACCTAACAATTCATTCTGCAAGTCTCGTTTGTAAACGCTTTCACAAAAATGTTCAGAACAAACTCTTGCATTATTAACATTAATTTTGTCCTCTCGTTTACAACGAGCAATCCACTTACGCTGTAGTTCAACATTTTTTGGAAAACGATGATAAATTACGCCTTCAGTCTTACGTCCACTATTACTACATTCAGCAACTGCACAATACGACGTATTTGAAGACATAATTCCAAGAACGGAGCTACAAGACTCACGGAACAATTCCTTTCCAACTGAACACTCGGCAGGACAAGAGTTACACACAAACTAACGTGTAACACGAACTCGCATGCACGCCTTCGATAGAAACACTGAGCGACACCGTTGTAAACAAACTGCAGTAGCTGCCAGGTGACGTCACAGCTCGAGATTCATCACGGCGGATAAAGGAGTGGGAGGTCGCATTTGCACTCCCTTGGATAAGGGGAGAAGAGGTGGTGGTGCAAAAGTCCTCGTCACGGACCATACGCCAATTTTATGGATTAAATTCCAAACCTCTCTTCAATGTTCTCACGAAATTAACACCTGTGAGAGTGTTGATGGTGATCCGGAGTCATAAGCTCGGCGGCTCCGTCCCGTTGGTGCTATTTGAGAGGAGCACGCTAACTGGTGTAACAGAATCGGCTTTCTTCCTCTCCCTTTTGTCTTCACCATACAATACAAATATGACACAACAGGACACACATGTCCGTTACAGTACCCCACATTCAGCAGATAAACGTAAGAAAGAACTCTTATACACTGCATGGAAAAAGGCCACTGTGTGCCGAGGAAGAAAGCTTTTTCCAATTAGGCGGCTGAACAAATTTGCTGTAGAAAATAAGATAATTTCAGATTCTAATCACTCGCAAAAGCGCTTAGCTATACCCATTGATTCAAATCATTCTACTTGCTCTCAGGAATACGCACAGATCTTGTTATCTGTGGTCGAATCAGAGGTACAAGGTAGTGAAGCGATAAGACGCATAAAATAATCTTCATATACATATTTTTCTTCTAATTTTATTTATAACGACTTGATTTCGAATGTACTGACTTAGGATTATGTCTGAACGATTAGATGTAATAGTTCGTGTCTATGCACAGTTACATTTCAGATGTTAAGTATTAGACGCAGAAAGTCTTCCGTATCAACAGACTATCATGAGTTACCGTCCGCTTTCGACATCGAGTGTACGCTCTGATCCTTGTGCCTGTGAGCAGTACAGACCAAAATAAAGTGTTTTAACATAGATTTACGCGACAGTCATTAACAGTATTGGTATCTACAAAGGAAGTCGCATTGTCCACTCGTATTGAATTAAGATTTAGATAAGTAGACGGCTGAGTGATTTACTGCGTATTTCTTAATCGGCCTTGGTTCATTTTTAAGCATTTGACAGAACAGGATGAGGCTTAACTGTTTACAGAAAACTCTACACTGCTTCAGGAGTACAACGAGATGACAAGGTGTTTCAACCACAAGAGCATCGGCATTAGATCTCCGATTAGTCATCCTCCTTAAGGTTTCTGCGGTTTCCCAAACTGCCTTCAGACTAATGCTTAGATTCTTTACTTCTAAAATGTTGAGCCTGATTTCCTACTCCGTCCACGTCCAATGTAAGGCTGTTCTCCATTTCTAATTACAGCGAAGTCGGCAGTATGTTAATCCAGAAATTTGTTTTCCTCGAGCAAAAACCGTTTAGGAGTGAATCCCTGCTTTCGTTGCAAGTTTCTCCCCTGGATAGTATTTCAGTTCGTTGACTTTAGTTCGTAAGATTTTGCAATGTCGTGCTACAGAAGAATGTTGAAGAATGGCTGGGTAGATCATTAAACTAATGAGGAGGTACTGAATAGAAATGGGGAGAAAAGAAATTTGTAGCACAACCTGACTAGAAGAAGGGATCGGTTGGTAGGAAACATTCTGTGACATCAATGGATCACCAATTTAGTTCTGAAGGGAAGTGCAGCGACCAAAAATCATAGGGGGAGACCACGGGATGAATACAGTAAGCAGGTTCAGAAGGATACAGGTTGCAGAAGTTGTTTGGAGATGAAGAAGCTTGTACTCAAAAGAGTAGCATGGTAAGTATTGTGAGCGACTTTGTACACTATAGTGCGGATCGGTGGGCTACTGAGTGGTGCGGCAACTGTCGTCGTACGAAAGCTGGACGGGGATAGAAATGACTAGCGAACAAAATAACACAGTGAACTGAACAGTTATTCAACTTGTGCGTCTCCAAGTGTACGAAACCTCAGTACAAATAATATAGCGAGAAATAGAGTACAGATCTCAGTGTTAACAAGGAAGACGGCTCTCTGTACTAAAGCATGGACGATGGAGTTGGAGGAGCGACTAAATGGTTCAAATGGCTCTGAGCACTATGGGACTTAACATCTATGGTCATCAGTCCCCTAGAACTTAGAACTACTTAAACCTAACTAACCTAAGGACAGCACACAACACCCAGCCATCACGAGGCAGAGAAAATCCCTGACCCCGCCGGGAATCGAACCCGGGAACCCGGGCGTGGGAAGCGAGAACGCTACCGCACGACCACGAGATGCGGGCTGGAGGAGCGACTAGGCGTCGTACGTGTAGCATCACGTAGCGAATAGGCCCCAAGCACGGGTGGGCTCGTGGCAGCCGCGGGCCGTGCTATATTGCGGCGGCAGGGGGCGGCCGTGGTACCGAGCGGGCGTGCTCTATGGATTCACTGGACCCCACATGACCGCTTTCGGCGTCTGACGGAAACTTGCATTGCACTGTCAACTTAAAATTGCCTGTGGGGTTGCATCAGTACGTGACAACAACAACAATCGCTTAACTCATTTCGGAAATAGAAGCGCTTGACATGAATGACGTCGTCGATTTAATAAAGCGGTTGTGTGATTAGTAGCCAAATACGAATTCTGAAGAAAAAAAAAGTTTGTCTGAAGACCTCTGATGTAATGGAACTGAGCGATGTGGTTTAGTGGTTAATGTAACTAACTTACAACACTAAGCGTTAAGTTAACACTGTGCACTGAAGTGAGACCCGACCTCAATCCAAATTTGACTTCTTTTGGAAATGTGCAAAGCTGAAATTCTCCAACACCCATCTTGATGTAGGTATCCTAAAGCTTCCATAGTGCTGGTTGATGGCTCCGCCAGTGAATACCAGGCTACACATCCCAAAATCCGGAGACACGTCGCCAGCCATCTATAACAATGTTTTTCTGTCAATCATCGCTTCCTTCACGTCTAGCAATGATTTGTTAATGCAAAAAATGCAAGATGTGCGGTCGACCGAAGCCTTTGTGTTGTGTACATAGTTCCGCGTAGTCAGCGCGTACACAACTTTCCCACTAGAGCGCGCCCCGCTAAGCACAACAGCGCAGACGCAGCGCTCGTCCGTCTCCGCACTACGAGATGGCGCTGTCTTAGAGACGGACCAAATTCTGCTTCCGCCGATCCGCGTATTAATATGTAACGCAGCCAATGAGATTGCTGCTAACGTAGAACCTTTTCTCCTCGCGGATCACACTCGCGCAGTGATACCTGAACGCGCGAGGTATTATAACGAGTGTACAGACCTCCGATTAGTCAGTCTGCATTAGCCTGCACCAGTCTATAGTCAAGTTTCAGTCTGCGCCTAATAAGATTATCATATTCCTGTACATAGCCATGAAGAGAAATGTATAGATACTTTGTCAAGTATCAGATATATGTGAGAATAAGATTAACGTACCAAGACCAAAGGAACTTCAGATTGTCAATTGTAAATAGCATCCAGAACCAAGTTAAGTTATTTCTATGATTTTTATTAATTTAATAAATGTGTGTGAAAATTAATCAAGTTCTGTTTAAAGTTGGTCACCGTCAATCTGCTACTCTAAGCGTGCCAGTGGCATTTCTATCGTCTGACCTAACGGCAGAAGATAAACACGCCACTGTAAGACCACGAGACATATTGCTGACACTCGCCTACTTCGTTAGAGCGACAAGTCAAATAATCTGATGGTGTGTGTACCGAAGGTCTTACAGTACGCACACCACACTTTGTTAAACTATATACGTCTCCTTATATTTGCCTCAATGTATAGGTTGAGGAAGGTAAGTGCATGCCACCTCTACCAGAGCCATGCTTAATAAAACAATTGTTTAAATCAACATTCGCGTTGAGGACATCTTCTTCAAGGTTTCTTTAAGCCATATGGGCGACTGGTACGGAGGTTCCTTAGTGGCTAGCACTTTATTTATTTAATCGTATGGCTGAGGGCCCCCGTCGGGCAGACCGTTCGCCGGGTACCGGTCTTTCAATTTGACGCCACTTCGGCGACCTGCAGTCGATGAGGATGATGATGATGACCGCACAACACCCAGTCCGTTGTCGGAGAAAAGTCCCTGACCCAGCCGGGAATCGAACCCGGGCCCAGAGGATTCACAATCCGTCATGCTGACCATTCAGCTACCAGGGGCGGACATGGCTAGCACTGCTGACTCCTCACTCAGTCTTCCTGTGTGTTCATCTCCCTGTGGATGCGATATTACATCCCTTCATTCTTTGTTCAGCTCAGCTGCAATGCTTCCTACGCAGTCTTCCAGGTGCCGTTTACTGATCTAGGCGCTTCAGTCCGGAACCGCGCTGCTGCTACGGTCGCAGGTTCGAAACCTGCTTCGGGCATGGGTGTGTGTGATGTCCTTAGGTAAGTTAGGTTTAAGTAGTTCTAAGTCTAGGGGACTGATGACCTCAGATGTTAAGTCCCATAGAGCTTAGAGCCATTTGAACCGTTTACTGTTATAAGTCTTGTAGGTCATGATAATGAGTGGACGAGGGAGAGAGAGAGAGAGAGAGAGAGATGGCTCTGAACACTGTGGGACTTAACAGCTGTGGTCACCAGTCCCCTAGAAATTAGAACTACTTAAACCTAACTAACCTAAGGACATCACACACATCCATGCCCGAGGCAGGATTCGAACCTGCGACCGTAGCGGTCGCGCGGTTCCAGACTGAAGCGCCTAGAACCACTCGGCAACACAGGCCGGCGAGAGAGAAAGAGAGAGAGAGAGACGTGCTACTTTCCTGTATCCTGGTTTCAAGCACTGAGGATCACCAGCAGTCGAACTGCTACTGGCGTTAAGGTGTAAAACTGTCAACATGACAGAGTGTGGCGCTGATATAAAAAATATTTTGTTTTTGTTTTGTTTATACATGTTGTGCAACAGCGGAAATCAAACGTCACTTTGTTTTGCGGTACAGTTTTGGTGACACAGCTTTTGAAATTAGTTGTGTAATATGTATTTCGTCCTAATAAATAAACTGCAATACCACAACATCATAAAATTCTTATGGACCACCTACGTACAAATAAATTTACCCACAGTTGGTGAATGTTTACACACACACATGAAAAATGATTTGCATCACCCCGGTGCTCAGAAGTCCTGAAGATACACGTTGACTGTGGATATTGTATCACAGATACACTTCCTTTGACTGTTCAGATATGTCACTAAACCCGCCCAAAGATGAAAACAACAATGCATGAACAGGGCCTATTTCGACGAAGGGAGTCCGACAGCCTATCAGTTCCAGTCATTCCACCAGGAAGGAGGTACACGGCTCGTGTTGTCTGTTGTTCAACCATGCCTAGACAGTCAATACTGCGGTTCGATCCCGTCCGCATTGTTACTTTGTGCCAGGAAGTTCTTTCAACAAGGGAAGTGTCCAGGCGTTTCGGAGTGAACCAAAGCGATGTTGTTCGGACATGGAGGAGATACAGAGAGACAGGAACTGTCGATGACATGCATCGCTCAGGCCGCCCAAGGGCTACTACTGCAGTGGATGACCGCTACCTACGGATTATGGTTCGGAGGAACCCTGACAGCAACGCCACCATGTTGAATAATGCTTTTCGTGCAGCCACAGCACGTCGTTTTCCGACTCAAACTGTGCTCTATAGGCTGCATGAAGCGCAAATGCACTCCTGACGTCCATGTCGAGGCCCATCCTTGTAAAAACGACAGCATGCAGCACGATACAGATGCGCCCAACAACACGCCAAATGGACCGCTCAGGACTGGCATCACGTTCTCTTCGCAGATGAGTGTCGCTGATGTCCTCAAGCAGACAATCGTCGGAGACGTGTTTCGAGGCAACTCGGTCAGGCTGAACGCCTTAGACACACCGTCCAGTGAGTGCAGCAAGATGGACGTTCCTTGCTGTTTTGGGGTGGTATTATGTGGGGCCGACGTTCGCCGCTGGTGGTCATGGAAGGCGCCGTAACGGCGGTACAATACGTGAAAGCCATCCTCCGACTGATAGTGCAACCATATCGGCAGCATATTGGTGAGGCATGCGTCCTCGTGGACGACAATTCGCGCCCCCATGTGCACATCTCGTGAATAACTTCCTTCAGGATAACGACATCGCTCGACTAGAGTGGCCACCATGTTCTTCAGACATGAACCCCATCGAACATGCCTGGGATAATTTGAAAAGGGCTATTTGTGAACGACGTGAGCTACCAACCGCTCTGAGAGATTTACGCCGAATCGCCGTTGAGGAGTCGGACAATCTGGACAACAGTGCCTCGATGAACGTGTACATAGTATGCCAAGACGAATACAGGCATGCATCAATGCAAGAGGACGTGCTACTGGGTATTAGAGATACCAGTGCGTACAGCAATCTGGATCACCACGTCTGATGGTCTCGTTGTATGGTGGTACAATATGCAATGTGTGGTTTTTATTAGCAATAAAAAGGGCGGAAATGCTGTTTATGTTGATCTCTTTTCCAATTTTCTGTACGAGTTCCGGAACTCTCGGAACCGAGGTGATGCAAAACTTCTTTGTTGTTGTCTGAAAGTAATATGATATTTCAGTAAGAAAAGACGCAGGCGTAGATACTGAAGAAGTGTACTTTATGGTATGGGGCGTCATTCATGCATGTTGTAAGAAACAGCTGACGCCATTGGCATATTAAAAGAAACGGTACAGAATATTTTGTATTATAGATCAACTATGTGAAAGATGTCTGCAAAACGAGTACTGCGTTTGTTGAATGTTAACGAAGAACATATTCCAAATTGAATTGAAATGTTTGGACCGCTGGACAAAGAATCGCATTTATTCTATCAGTCGGTTTATTACTGTTGGTGAGGTGTGGGTACACGACTTCGCGCCAGAAGCGAAATTAGAAACACACACTTGAGCAGTATTCTAAGATGGAAGGCATAACTGATTCGTTAACTGTCTTTTAGACTGGGTGTATTTTTCAGTATCCTGCCAATGAACCGAAGTCTGCAACCTGCATTACCTACCACTGAGCTATGCCATCATTCGATTTTAGCCTAGAAGCTCGTGTGACTTCTCCTAGAATGGCGTTGATATGTACACTGCACTAACAGACACGCTGACGCCAGCCTGTGTGTACCCATGTGGGGCGGAGGCAAGGGGGGAGGGGTGTACCACTACGGGAAATAGCCATCAAAACCCTCTGTGGACCGAGTCCAAGGCGCTCTGATCTGTTGCAGGTTAACACGCGGTTCAACGTCTACATTAAAAGAATGGCCTAGTCTCTGTTACTAATACTGTGTTCTAAACTTACACATGTCGTCTCTTTAAGAAAGCACGAGAAAGCGATTGCCAGCACCAGCAATTGATCCCAGGTCCCTCAGTTAAGCACCACTCTATCATCACTGTGCGACAATATTTCACCTGTTGAAAGAGCAGGCATCCATTCTATTACACAAAATAAAGTTTAGTTGCAGACAGGCACGATTGTAAGACACTCACATGTAGCTTTAGGCCAAAGCCTTCCTCGGTAAAGAAAGACAGACATACAACATTCACACACACACACACACACACACACACACACACACACACACACACACACATATACACAAGCAAACACACGTCACGCACACATGTTCGCCAACTCCAGCAGCTCCGGTCGGAATGCAACATCATGCGGGATGCAAGCAGCAATCTGGATGAGATGTGGAGGGGAAAGGAGAAGTGATAGAAGTGAATTGGTAGTGAGAGAAACGAATGCTGTCTGGTGGAGTGTGGAGGGACTAGACTGCCAACAGGCGAAACGTCAGGAGGTTGTGGGGTAAGGAGGTGGAGAAAAAAGGAATAGAAAGGAGAGGAATGGGGAAAGACGGGCGGAATCGTTGGCAGAGGGCTATAAATAAAAGAAGTGCGAGACGAGAATGTGGAGGAGATGATAGGACAGAGGGGGTGGAAACTGTTGGGTGGAGGGTGTGGGGACAGTATGTTACCGTAGGTTGAAGCTGGGATAATTACAGGAGCGGAGAATGTGTTGTAAGTAGAACGCCCTTCTGCACAGTTCAGGAAAGCTGGTGTTGGAAGGAAGGGTCCAGATGGCTCGGGTAGTGGAGTACCCACTGAAATCAAGTGTGTTATGTTCAGCTGCATGTTGTGCACTAGGGTGGTCTACTTTTCTGTCGGCACAGTTTGGCGGTGGCCATTCATCCTGGTGGAAAGCTAGTTGGTAGTCATACCAACATAAATCGCAGCAGACACCTCGTTAAAGCGGCCCCAGCAGATTTAATACTGTCACAAAGGCGAAGGGTGGACCCATCACTTATTAAGGCCCACTAACAGGTGTTCAAATACTTTTTAACAGGTAGCGTAGGTTGAAGATAGGCAAACAAAATGATTATAGCATTCGCAGATCAGAGAAAGGTTTTGCAAATGTTGCCTGGGATACCGTGTATGAAATTCTGAAGACAGCAAAAGAGAAAATACACTGCATTTATAAGGACTGAAGAACATTAGAGGGTAAGAACTGCTGAGAATGGAGCGATATGTAGTTGTTGGTACTCTACCCGATGTTATTTAATCTGAGCAAGCAGTGCAGAAAACCAAGGAAGAATTTGGAAAGAGAATTAATGTGCAGGAAGAAGAAATAAATCTTCCAGGTTTCCCAATAACATTATACAGTTCTGTTAAAGACGCTAAAGGACTTGGAAGATCAGTTGAATGGAATGAATAATGTGTTGGAAACAGGTTATAAGATGAATATCAACAAAAGTAAGAGAAGGGTAATGGAATGTGTGGTACGACAGATTGACAGCACCTCCCCCTGCGTCTCACATTTGGTAGCAGAAACGCACGTTTCCGACAGATGCCGATAGTGGTGTACGGGGACCAGGCAGATCCAATGACGCGTGCCCGCTGAGCCACACCTTCAGAGGCTCCGACTACGAGTGCCCCCTGCTGCTAGGGTACAGTATGTCTGGTGGTAGCTGCACGGCCCAGTCTCAGTTGCAGTCTTCAGTCTTAGCCTTCGACAGTTCGATACTGCATTAGTAGTGGCAGCCCTATACTGTATAATACTCCTTTGCTTCTTGTGATAGCTGAACTTTATTCCTGTTTATTCTTTTGTAAGGTTTCTTCGCGATGATTGCAGAAAGTCACAAGTTAAGTAAAACTTGTGTGTACTGCATTTACATGTTCGCTAATCATTTCTGCTCCTGTCCTGCTTCCCTATGACGACGCCTGCTGCAATACTTTATAGGCCACCTCTCCTCACCATTGTGTATGAAGCAGTACATGATAGAGCGTATTAGAATTAGATTAGGAAATGGGTCATTAAAGGTTTGTTACTTGTACAGTAAAATTATGACGATAGCCGACGTACAGAGGATATAAACGCCGGCCGGTGTGGCCGTGCGGTTCTAGGCGCTTCAGTCTGGAACCGCTTGACCGCTACGGTCGCAGGTTCGAATCCTGCCTCGGGCATGGATGTGTGTGATGTCCTTAGGTTAGTTAGGTTTAATTAATTCTAAGTTCTAGGGGACTGATGACCACAGATGTTAAGTCCCATAGTGCTCAGAGCCATTTGAACCATTTTTGAGGATATAAACTGGGAATAACAAGAAACGCTTTTCTGAGAAAGAAAAATTTGTTAGGGGTGAATTTAAATTAGGAAATCTTTTCTAAATGAATTTTTCTGGAGTGTAGCCGTGTACGGAAGTGAAACGTAGATGATAGACACTCCACACAACAAAAGAATGGGGCTTCTGGAAAGCGGTGCTACAGAAGGCCGGATGGATAGGTCGAATAACTGTAATTGGCGACAGTGTTAATGGCCTATGGCCAAACAGCTCACAAGGAATGCTGCGTTGTGAAATCGGCTGAAAGTGCATAGACAGAAACTACATCACGTTACTGCACCTTGGCAACGTCGCAGACTGGCTCTCCCGAATCTGCCTCACGTATGAAGAACAAGCACGGGTGCCTTTCCTGTTTGTGAAGCACTTTGTGCCTTCTAGGTGTGTCAACCATTATTAGAAAACTCTGAGAACACACCGAATATCACAAATATTAGATAATCTAGAGCATAAAGGAACACTCAAACATGACGGAATTTTACAGAGTGAGCACTGATTGGCTACCTACATTGCTGTGTACTGCGCAGCCCTGTCTCAGTGGTTATAAACGCTGCTGTGGACTATCACGAAGTGGTACAACTGGACTATAAACAGGAATCGGTTGGTAGGACATATCATGAAGTATCAGGGAATGGTCAGTTTGGTAGAAGAGGGTGATGTGTTCGAGTGGAGGAGGAGGCCAGTGGATGTAGGCTGCAGTAGTTATGCGGTGGTGGAGAGGCTTGCTCAGGATAGACTAGCGTAGGGAGCTGTTTCGAAACAGGCATTGGACTGAAGTCGACAAGAGTTTTATCGAGTAGAAAGGGGACACACCAGCTCTCGCTTAACTTAGCGGATGAGTGAGAGTGAGTGGCGCAGGCAGTACCTTGCTGACGACGTGTGAGCAGGTGAGCACCAGCCCGCCGCCCAGGTGGACGCCGGCGCCCCAGCCGCCGCCGCTCGCCACGCGCACCACGCCCTCCACCGTCCGCGGCAGCGGCACGGGGCCGCCTGCAACACACCGCCGCACATCTCATGCTCCAACTCAGCTACAACAGGCGCCAGGGATCAATGCCTCAGAGCTGACGCGGCTATCGGAAAAAACAGTCCTAACCCTCGTTCTATTCCACTTCGTGTCCCAGCACGTATGCAATGGGGAGGTGGAGGGAGGTGGTCATGAGCTTGTCCCCCTCCCCCCTTCCCCAAGAAAATTTTACTTAAAGTACTTTAGTTTCCAAATGCCGTAGATAATTTTCAGAAAATGCAGTAGCGTGAAAACAATCTAGAAATATCGGGTGATCAAAAAGTCAGTATAAATCTGAAAACTGAATAAATCACGTAATAATGTAGATAGAGAGGTACAAATTGACACACATGCTTGGAATGACATGGGGTTTCATTAGAACCAAAAACATACAAAAGTTCAAAAAATGTCCGAAAGATGGCGCTTCATCTCATCATAGTAGCAATAATTACCACAACAAAGTAAGACAAAGCAAAGATGAGGTTCTTTACAGGAAATGCTCAATATGTCCACCATCATTCCTCAACAGTAGCTGTAGTCAATGAATAATGTTGTGAGCAGCACTGTAAAACATGTCCGGAGTTATGGTGAGGCATTGTCGTTGGATGTTGTCTTTCAGCATCCTTAGAGATGTCGGTCGATCACGATACACTTGCGACTTCTGGTAACCCTAAAGCCAATAATCGCACGGACTGAGGTCTGGGAACCTGGGAGGCCAAGCATGACGAAAGTACGGGTGAGCACATGATCATCACCAAACGACGCGCGCAAGAGATCTTTCACGCGTCTAGCAATACGGGGTGGAGCGCCATCCTACATAAACATCGTATGTTCCAGCAGGTGTTTATCAGCCAGGCTGGGGATGATGCGATTCTGTAACATATCGGCGTACCTCTTACCCGTCACGGCAGCAGTTACAAAACAGAATCAGGCAATTCCTCGAAGAAAAAAGGCCCGATAACGGTAGATGTGGTAAATCCAACCCATATCGTGACTTTCTCGTCGTGCAATGGAGTTTCCACGACAGTTCTAGGATTTTTACAGTTCTAGGATTTTCGGTAGCCCAAATTCTGTAGTTGTGGGCGTCGACAGACACTCGGAGCGTGAAATGAGCTTCGTCGGTCCACAACACGTTACTCAACCAATCGCCATCTTCCGCCATCTTTTGAAACGCCCACACTGCAAGTGCCCTCCGCTTCACTAAATCACCAGGTAACAGTTCATGATGCCGATGGATTTTGTACGGATAGGATCGGAGGGTACTCCTAAGTGCCAACTAAACAGTAGTGTATGGAATGCCGGTGCGACGTGCGACTGCACGAGCGCTGACTTCCCCGTGCATAGACGAACCCGCTACAGTCTCCATTTCTTCCTGAACTGTCTCAGCAGCATTACGCCTTGTGCTCGGTCGGCCACTACTGGGTCTATCGTCTAAACAACCCGTGGCTTCGAACTTCGAAATCATTCTCGCCACAGCTGCATTTGCTAACGGACCTTTACCCGTACGAATCCCCTTCCTATGGCGATAGGATCGTAACTCTGAACTAACACATTCCCCATTCTGATAATACAGCTTCACTAAAAGAGCTTTTTCAGGTAACGTCAACATGCTGCGACTGCTGGCGCATCTGATTCTCTCTCTCTCATTACAGCTCCTTTTATACACGACTGTCATGCGTACAATGACGATTTGCAGTCCAGCGCCAACTGTCGAACATTTTGTGAACTTTTTTGTTTGTTCTAATAAAACCCCATGTCATTCCAAGCATGTGTGTCAAATTTTACCTCTCTATCTACATTATTCCGTGGTTTATTAAGTTTTCAGTTTTATACTGACTTTTTGATCACCCAGTACATGTCTTCTTTCTTTATCAACCTCCTTTTTCCGCAGGTGCAGATATACAACTTACACAAATTAAATACTGTCTTTTGCAACTACAATGGCAGTATTATTAAGACCAAATGCGTTTCGCTTTATTTTAAAGCATCTTCAGTGTTTTTGTTTTTCGTTTACAATTTTCTTTGCTGTGATCGTGAACAGTTCTCATGCTGTAACTTACTGTAATCTAAAGAATTAATTCTAACCATTACTCACAGTTCTCTTCGTTTCTGTTCATCCACGTATAAGCGTTAGATTTTAACGCACAGCACTTTCACTAACACTAAACATATTCACGGTTTTTGTGTGTTTCGAAGAACCACTGTCATCTCCCCATTTAGTGTGTTTTGTTATGCTACTGCGGGATGCACACCAACATCATCACCACTACACAGCAAGCCACAACACAGAAACTCACAGAGAAGCTGGTACACACTCACATACAGAAACAAATTGACACAAAAATTGGGAACATTCTCAAGAAACAAGGAATAAAAATGAGATACCAAAGTAATAACTCTATACAGAAATAAATAAAAAAGCAAGATCACACTGACATGCGAAAAAAATCTGCCATTTATCAACTCCAGTGTAGTACCCTGTCATGCTCTATACTTACGGCAGACAAGCAGAACCTTTGAAATAAGATATAAAGAATATAAAAGAGCATGGAAATATGACACCAGCCGTTCAACATTTGCAGAACACCTCCAGCAAGAAGACCACGACCCTACTACAATAGTAGTAGTAGTAGTAGTAGTAGCTTTATTCATGCGTAGATCTCTTTTTACAAAGATATAGGACATGTCAAAGTATTTACAGGTTTAGATCGATTTAAAATAATCTAGTTGGTATACACATATATTTACAGACTTCTAGTTGGAGACAATCATTATATTTACTCCTGGTATACAATAATTTTTTTACAAATAACTTATTAAACAATGTAATGCCACACTGTTCACTCAAATCTCACTGTCAGTCATTGCACACACTATACACACATTGTTTCATAACACTTCACTCACTAACACACACACACACACACACACACACACACACACACACACACACACACACACACTGGTGATCTCTGGTGATATCTGGGCATTTTCTGTACCGCAACTTCCCATTTGCTATCCTGGAAAACTGAGTCAGCATCCCTCCATAATGGGTGAGATGTTGACCGCAGAAAGAAAAAGAGTTGCCATTATTGTGCTATGCACAGCTTGGGCGTAAGTATTTTTAGGAAGGAAAAAAGAAGGAAAACACATAAAGTGAAGGTGTTATGTGGAATGTTGGTTGTTTTATAATCATTATTATTATTACTACTTGTATATCATTTTTTTTATCAAACCCTTACTCTGTTTTATCTAAGTAATCCTTCAATGTATAAAATATATTGCATAACAGGTACTTATCAGCTACCTTTTTAAATAAGTGTATTTTTGTAATTTTTTAAATCTCTTTTGGTAATTTATTGTACAGTTTTATTCTTTGGTAGAAAATGTTGTTTTAAGTTTTATGTTTATTTTTTCTTGGTAAATGTAAGTTGAGTCTATCTCTTGTTGCATAGAAAAGGACATGAAAATAGTCAGATTCATTATAAGAAACATCTCCTAAATCTGCAAGAGAATTTCCGTATTAAAAAATCAATAACAGATAGGAAACGTATAATAAACGACCAGACAAACAGCAGTAACCAGACGTTTTTCAAACTAAACAAACATACTGCAGAGAAAGAATCCCTCTCCTCTTTGACCCCTAGACACCAGAAAATAATATCGCAACTTGGCAATATCCTCTTCCTAGATCAATCTCCAGTGTACCATTGTAAAGCAATAATTTGCACATACAGTAGTTAAAACAAGTTAGCTCCCTTTACAAACTCTCTCTCTCTCTCTCTCTCTCTCTCTCTCTCTCTCTCCCCACCACCACCACCAAAAGAAACAAAAGATGAATGCATCCCGCAGTGGCATAACAAAACACACGAAATGGCCAGATGACAGTGTTTGTTCACAACAGACAAAAATGTGAATACGTTTAGTGTTAGTGAAAGTGCTGTGCATTAAAATGTAACACATATACGTGGAAAAACAGGAAGAATGACGTAAGCAACAAAATAACTGTGAGTAACAATAAGAAGCAACACTGTTTATAGTAGTAAGTTGCAGTATGCGAACTGTTCATGATCTTAGAAAGAAATTCTGTAAGGGAAAAACAAAGATCATATTCCAGAATGAGATTTTCACTCTGCAGCGGAGTGTGCGCTGATATGAAACTTCCTGGCAGATTAAAACTGTGTGCCCGACCGAGACTCGAACTCGGGACCTTTGCCTTTCGCGGGCAAGTGCTCTACCATCTGAGCTACCGAAGCACGACTCACGCCCGGTACTCACAGCTTTACTTCTGCCAGTACCTCGTCTCCTACCTTCCAAACTTTACAGAAGCTCTCCTGCGAAACTTGCAGGAGAGCTTCTGTAAAGTTTGGAAGGTAGGAGACGAGGTACTGGCAGAAGTAAAGCTGTGAGTACCGGGCGTGAGTCGTGCTTCGGTAGCTCAGATGGTAGAGCACTTGCCCGCGAAAGGCAAAGGTCCCGAGTTCGAGTCTCGGTCGGGCACACAGTTTTAATCTGCCAGGAAGTTTCAAAGATCATATTGTTACAGTGACAACTGAAGATGTTTTAGCATAAACCGACACGCTTTTGGCGTTAATAAGACTTTTATTACAGTTGCAAAAGACGGTATTTATCTTATACAAATAGTCTAAAAAGTCTAAGAATTCTAGAAATTACAAACTATGTTCAGCACAGGGGACACTTTTTAGTTGCTCGCTTGAGCGCTAGGTGACGTGGAAGCGCTTGCGGACTGACCAGCTGCAGAAGACAATGCAGCCAGGAAACTTGGTGTCTGTGTCAAATTGGTCACGGTTCGTAAGTACACGGATAGAACCGGGAAACCACAGGTAAGGCAACTCAGAACATAAAAACCCCACCACAAGGAAAAATATAACAGTACGACTCATCGTCTTGAATCTAGTGGGAAACGACCGAAGGATACAGCATTTCTCTCATTTACACTCTCTCATAGTTATAATTTACTATCCTGCGTTCACAATCGTAGTGATAAGTGAAGTACTGAAAGATGGCCATTTTACATTTATGGTACGTTAAAAGTGAGAATGACGGCCAATTACGTTTATAGGGCTGGAGGTTTATGAGTAGAAAGTGAGAAACCGTGACTTCACCCCTCCCAGAACACAACCCGGTATCCGTGCCTGTTGATAGCTGCCCATTACCTATGCTGTTTATCACCCGAAAAATATTCTCTTATCACTAGACTTCACTGTCAGCCTTGTTGTGTTTAACTGTTTAGCATTTATGCTCTCCCAGTTTCTATTACTTATTACTTGCAGCATTAGTGAGAAAAGTAGGAAGAGTCTAATTAAATCTGCACGCAGAAATGACATCCATATTGCAAGCAAGAAACTGACGAGTGTGGCATACAACTGAATAAAACGAAACACGTATCGGTATGAAGGAACGAGTGTAAATAGTTGATACACTGCTCAAATGGTTCAAATGGCTCTGAGCACTATGGGACTTAACTGCTGTGGTCATCAGTCCCCTATAACTTAGAACTACTTAAACCTAACTAACCTAAGGACATCACACACATCCATGCCCGAGGCAGGATTCGAACCTGTGACCGTAGCGGGCACGCGGCTCCAGACTGTAGTGCCTAGAACCGCACGGCCACTCCGGCCGGCTGACACACTGTACGAAGATTATTAAATTATTGTACAGCAGCTATTGATGCTATTCAAACACAACTGATGAAAGACACCGATATTATTCGAGAGGTGCGACGATTTAGTATATTTATATCGCCTGAATCTCTTAAGCCAGTGACAGTTGTGTTGACGTAACAGCATTCATGAAAATGTTCTGCCTAGCGCACTTCGGACTCGCTGTCGCATTCCTGCAGCGAGCGTTCTTCTAAGTAGAAGACAGCACAAGGAGTTTCAAAAAGTCAAGAAATTTCAACATACTATCTTCTACTTCAATCAAGATACAAATTTGGTGTCAATTTTAACTTACACATGGGACTATGAAATTTCTATTTTCAAAAGAAACATTCCACTTTTACTACTGTATATCATTTAAATGCATACGCATACAGCCTTGGGATACTTTTTACAATTCACTCTTCTTCGCACAAAACTGTAGAAATTCAGAAATTGGAAATACGAGACTGTGTTACTTCCTTATAAGGAACACTAACAACTTTATTTGCACAAATAGATATAAGCCTATTCTAAATACTTCATTCATGAATGTTTTCTTTGCATTTGTGGTTAACATGAACATATCACGCAGAAGGATATAAGTATTGCGACGTTTATCATGTTCCACGGTACTGCCGTCCTTCATCATGCTTAACACAAGGTGTACTGCTGCCTTCTCCTTGTCTGGTTGAATGTACAATATTCAATGTACGATATGTTAACATTGGATTGACGGTCGCCTGTAATGATAGTTATGAGCTGGCCTTGATAGTCAGTTCCAGCTTGACTTCTTGCCGTGCTCTGTAACTTTTTTTCTGAAGTGCCAGCGCTTCACTGGAAGAGAGCGGGGTTTCTCCTACCATTAGCTATGTAAATTATTTCAGACAGTGACTTGGCTTTAAGCTCAGCAACCTGCAACAGTTGGGTTTATCATCGTTTTTGTGTCTGATAGGTCATATATCTTTCAAAAACTTAGCTATGTAAATTATTTCCGGCAGTGACTTTGCTTTAAGCACTGTATTTTCATTCAAAAACTTAGCTATGTAAATTATTTCCGGCAGTGACTTTGCTTTAAGCACTGTATTTTCCTCCATAAACTTCCACAATTACAATTCACAATCATATGACAATAACTCTTCATCCATACCTTCACCCAGAATCAACCAGTCTCTTTGGTGTCTTTACTGCTTCTATTGACATTATTGGAGTGGTCTGCCAGCATAAGCGGCCAAAGACACTACTAGCTAGGGCATAACCACCTATGGTAAGCTAACATACACCGACGAACGACAAGCGTCGGCAAGCCCCTGTATATCAGCAACGCTGACTGGAAATTACCAGCTGCTATTAGAGGCGACCAACAGGCCACAGCAGGGAAACCGACGAGCTCGCCCACTGACGCACAAACAAATCGCCAACATCTCCCTACACTGTGCATCTGATATATGACCTATCGGACACAAAACGATGGTGAACCTAACTGTTACAGGTTTGCTGACGTTGACCGAGAGATCAACACCGGCACCCAGCGGCAGGCGCCGAGCAACAGCACCGCACAACGTCAAAGGTACCGACATGCCTGGTACCCACTACTAACAAAGCCTAACCTTGCACGGCCTGTCGCAGGCAGCAAGACATCCGCTACTGCTCTTACCACCCGACCTAACTATCGCACAGGTTTTTTTCCCTTGGTTCTTGCCTTGGCACCTTTTTTCCTTTGCCCTTCAAACCGCTACCCTTCGTTCGACTTCGATCCAATCTATCTCCAGATGAGCGCGTATAAATTGTTAACCTTAACCCGACGTACGCAAACATCGCAGTAGCCACATCCTGCGACACCTCACTCTAGTGAACACAAACCCTTATGCAGAGATGGCAGTACACCTTTTGAGTTGGGCATCATGCCGGTGTGGGCGTGGAGAGGCTCCAGCTCTATAAAAAAATGCTTGCGTATTCTATGGCGGCCCCTCTAAAGCACCTTCAAGTGACGCGAACGGAAAACAGAGCGCTCCATCAGCAAGTGGAGACACCCGCTCACCGCTCATGCTACATTCACAGGTAGAGCCTTATCTCACTTGACTCTATACAAAGAGAAGCTTCTCGTTGGTGTTTTGTTTCTGTAAAGTCTATCTGAGCTATACACAATTTTTGTATTTCGTTCACGCGGCTATCTTCCATAGTTTGAAGAGCCTAACGATGTGCCATGGCCTTTCTCAAGGAAATGTCATGGGACACCACAGTGTATTCCTATAAGCTGTGGACACTGGACTTTACACGCTTCTACCCAAATCATGGCGAATTACGAGGGCCATTCAGTAAGTAATGCAATACTTTTGGTTTTGTTCAGGATTCCAATACACCATATTATTCCCTACTCTTCTGGCTACAGAACGTTTTTTTAAACATAAGCTCTCTTCAAGGAGATGGCCTTACGGCACCTTACTGGGAGGCAGCCAACGTCTTGCTGCATCAGTAACCTTCCCATCATCCATGTACCTCTTCTCCAGGTGCATCCTCCATTGGACCAAACAGATGTATGTCGGAAGGTACGAGGTCTGCGCTGTAGGGTGGATGAGGAAGAACACCTTTGAGACCCCAAATACTTGACGAGTGTGTCAGCGTTACTAACAGAGACACCCAGCTGAGCATTGAGGTGTTTGATTGTGATCCGTCCGTCACCTCCAATGAGGGTGTCCGCACATTCCAACATTGCAGGAGTCACAGCTGAATGTGGCCGGCTGGCGCAGGAGATAGGACGGTTTTGAGCGGCGTTGTTGCGATGATGACAGACGGTTGGTTGGTTGGTTGGTTGTTTGGAGAAGGAGACCAGACAGCGAGGTCATCGGTCTCATAGGATTAAGGAAGGACAGGGAAGGAAGTCGGCCGTGCCCTTGCACAGGAACCATCCCGTCATTTGCCTGGAGCGATTTAGGGAAATCACGGAAAACCTAAATCAGGATGGCCGGACGCGGGATTGAACCGTCGTCCTCCCTAATGCGAGTACAGTGTGCTAGCCATTGCGCCACCTCGCTCGGTGATGACAGACGCCTCGCCCAGCCATTCACCGTGCTTTTGTCCACTGCCTGGTCTCTGTAGACATTCTGCAAGTGCCTATGAGTGTCTGCGGTGCTCTGATTTTCCTCCAAAAGAAACTCAAAGACAGATCTCTTCTTGGAATGCACTTCCGTTACAGATTCCATTTTATAGGCTCCATATAGCGACGGAACCTAGCAGAACTTCATGAAACTATGGTGGCTGTAGTGAGAATATTTCACGATTTTCCACAACAAATTCAGCATTTTTTTCAACCGAAATTAGCCGAAAAATTGTGTTACATTACTTATTGAACACCCATCGTATGTTTAGGGTGCTCGATTTTACTTACGTTTCACAAATCTTCACTGTGCCCTCCACCGGACGCACGAGACAAACGTACTTTTGCGAGCATGTCCGGCGTTACTGCATTCACTGCATTAGCTGGGCGGCGCCGCAGTTTACTCAAAGTTGGTGGAAGGTGAGGCGAGCAGTCACATTCTAGTAGAAAGCCCCACAAGAAAATAGCATCTCACGAGATCAGACAGTCTTGTAGACAAATGGTGTGATGCAATTTCCGTACTGCCTTCTCGGCCAATCCATTGTTAACCGTCGCAGCACCAAGGGGTGGGGGGCGGGGGTTGTTTATGCCCACCTTTCGAAAATATTATAATCTAGTCAGCTACTTTATATTTTAAAATTTTGAAATAAATATTTATTGTTTTTAAAGAATTCTTTTATCAGATTCCATAAATGTTTTACATTTTTCATTTAAACGTAACCCAAAAATTTAAATCTCAGTAGTAGATGTCACTGTCACTATTGATGTCGTATTCAATAATTTCGGGTTCAGGACCTTACTTACTTATCAATATCCCTATAAAAAGTACGTTATGAGTAAAAGTCAGCAACAATTAACGAAATTGGCCGGCCGGAGTGGCCGAGCGGTTCTAGGCGCCACAGTCTGGAACCGCGCGGCCGCTACGGTCGCAGGTTCTAATCCTGCCTCGGGTATGGATGTGTGTCCTTAGGTTAGTTAGGTTTAAGTAGTTCTAAGTTCTAGGGGACTGATGACCTCAGAAGTTAAGTCCCATAGTGCTCAGAGCCAATTAACGAAATTTGCATTTTTTTTTTTACGGCGGGCATAATGTTCCACCCCTTCGATAGTCTACGTTATTGAAAGTGTGGTGATATTCCTAAGTGTGTGCTAAAAGATATTTTCGGGTTCTGTACCATCAGTATCGCTTTAAAAAGTATGTTGTTAACATACGCCAACATAAATTAACGATTTTTTTTCTTTTCTCTTTATTTCGAGTGGGCATAAAGTACCCCCTCCCTCCTGGTAATGGGCGTTATGGAAAAAAACGTTACTACTGCTAGGGTTAAAGCAACTCACTGTAAGAATTTCTCTTAGAAGCTGGTGCAGTATTGCTCCGTTGTGTTGAAAAATGAAATTTTCGCCATATTCTCAAAATTATGGAAAAAGTCAGTTTTCCTACTTATCCAGGTACGTTATTCCTTAACCGTCATTTACACAAAAAATTCCGCGCCCTAAATCTTTTCCCAGCAAACGGCGTAAGGCACGTGAAGCTTTGGAGAGCCTCTAACGTGGTTGTGTTCCCCATATTCTTATGTTGTGGCGATTCACTCTTCTGCTTATATCGAAGGTAGCCTCATCAATGAACGAAAAACGTGAAAGAAAATTATTGTATTCCGTTTCCATGCCCAAAATGAAATCACAAATATCTACCTGTTGCTGCCAGTCACCATCATGAAGGGCTTGTAGCAATTTATGGTTTCAAACACAAATGATGTTGCAAGGCACTCCAGCAAGATACATGATGAACGGATAACATTCAGTTGCCACGACGAGTAGACTTCCGTGGGCGACGTGCCAAATCTTGTTGAATGGGTCCTGATGGAACACACGGGATGATCTGTAGATTTCTCCTCACATAAAAAGCCAATGTTATGAAACTGCTAGTGCCATCTTAGAATGCTTTAAGCTGTTGGAGGTGTAGTGCACGTCCTCTCGACGGTAATCGTGGCGCACAATTGTAGCTGAACTGAACGTGTTGAAACCGAGAACGTAAAACGACTGTTGTTGTTGTGTTATCGCAGTTTCTAGTCGAGGCACAGAGGCAACTATGGAGGGAGCCAGCGAGCCGTACAAGGGAAACCCTAGCGATGACCTCACGAACTAGCAACGTGACTCATACCCACAAGTAGCATTAGCTGCCTACAACAACGTGTGAGAAATTAAAATCAATATCAATATGTAGTTGCACACAATTCAGCTATGTGAAATAAGTGTTTGCAAAATGGTGAGAAACATCCTTCGATACTAACACTCGAGTTCAGAAAAAAAGAACACCTCGAACGACTAGAGATAGGACGTTCACATTCACAGTACATGTACATTAGTATGTTCTGCAGAAATTATTAACATTTGAACCATGTCGGCCCGCGGGTTCAGGTCAATCTCGATATCGCGGCGCAACACCGCCCACCGGTAAAATAAGCCAGCGGCTCTCGTTGTCGCTATAAACCGAATGTAATGGATTAGTGTGACGAGAAGACTTGCAGGATGCCTCGCAGACGTGTGAGCGAACTGTATCGTCACATCAGTGTGTTTGAAAGAGGGCGCATTATTGGCATGAGAGAATCTGATGCATCCATCCGAATGCTATTGCAGGGCAGATCTGCTTCCTCCTCGGCTCTGGTGCAACAGTGGAACAGTGTAACACATCGTTCACTATCAGGGTTGACAGTCCATTGCCGTTATGGCATGGGGTTGCGTACGCATCGTCCACTTCTCTGCCTACCTTTGACGAATGTGCAGATATATGCTAGACGGCAATGGTGTACAGAATAACGTCACTGGGGACAGAAATAGGATAAGATAGTGTTTTGGAATGAATCGAGCTTCTGTCTGATTAAAAATGATGGCCACATTTCGGTTCACTGCATACAGGGGGAGCAGCATCAGAGTGACTGCATTCACACAAGACATACAGCACCAACTCAAGGCGTTATGGTGTGGGGTGCTAATAAGGTAATGGTGTGGGGTGCTATTGGGTACAAACACAAATGACAGATGGTGTGGTGTGTAGCCACAACGTGTGGGCGCTCTCATTAGGGATGGCGGTTGTCGCTGAAACAAACAGTTTTCCGTTCTATCGGTTTTTTATCAGTTACTGTTAAAAGCGCTCAAAACAAGCGGTTTCTGAAATAACCGATTTTCGGATTTTTATTTGTTTTGTTACGTGTAATAAACGCAGAATTCGAACAAAGACTGAAAAATTTTGACTCTCTCTGTTTCAAGATACACAGAATAAAAATATTGAATTAAATAAGCAAATATGAGGAAACGTAGCCTCTCCACCGTTAGTTGCTTTTCTCGAAAAGTGATAAGTCACCAAATACTACAAAAAATCAGCAGCATTCTTGCAATTGATTCTAATTTTTTGAAACCCTACTAAAATTATGTGGGGACAGGGAATCGTACGATTGTTCGGAGATTAAGAATAGTCAGTGCTAAAGGATGAAAATTGAGGTTAAATATCTTCAATATTTCGCGGCCCTGTCAGCAGCTGTATAAATATTAATTTTAATTTTAATAATGAACAGCCTCAGTTGCACCGTTTACCTAGAATTTACCTAAGTTTCAGTCGGGATAACCCAACCTTCTTCAGAATAACAGTATCTATTGTTTGTCCATAGTGGACGTCGTCAAGCTAAAACTACAAATCCATAAATTATCGTCAAACTGTAAAACTTATCTGGCACTGCCTCGGCCCCACTTCGCGACCGCGATGCGGCAGCACTCGTGGCTGCGACGTCCACTACGGACAAACAATAGATTCTGAAGAAGGCTGTGTCATCCCGCCTGAAACGTAGGTAAATTCTAGGTAAACGGTGCAACTGAGGCTGTTCATTATTAAAATTAAAATTAAAATTGAGGTTGAAGAACTATGTTTTTCGTGTTGATTTGTCTGTTTCCAAGGACCATATTACGTAGACACAGGCAGCAGATCAACTACATTTTATTTTTATTGTGTACTATATATTAACTGTTGTTAAGTTTTTAATTTAATACTGTTTCCATAATTTCGTTCCTCTTTTATTATTTCACTGAAATGGTAGACAAATCTTTACTCATTTAAAGAAAATAACGCATTGGACTTCATTGCTACGTCACTTCGTAAAAATATTTCCAGACTGGTGCCTTGCTGCAATACAACGGATGTCCGGGGGCAGTTCTTGCACGCTGCCCGTACACGCGTACCTTAAGCCACGATACACGGCAACAGGGACATTACTGTCTCAGCAATGCTCAACCAATTCTTATACCATGTGTTTTTGTTCGTTTCTATCCCATTCGAGATGATCACCGGATTACAAACACCTCACTGCACGACTTAACGTATCCGTGCTGGCACACTCGTCCACCAGCTGGGGTACTCAAAGTTATGTGTCCGCTGGGTGGCTCGCCGCCTAACAAAAGACCACGAAGAGCAACGAAGTACTATCTGTGCGAAGTTGCTAGCGCGTTACGAGGCTGATCGTGACAATGTTTTGTCCGACGTAGTCACAGGCGAAGAGTCATGGATTCGTAGCATCGAACCGGAAACAAAACGGTTGTCCATGAAGCGTCGCCACACCATCTCTCCTCTCAGAAAAAAGTCGAAAGCCGCACCCTCGGCCTGCAAAATCATGGCGACGCTCTTCTGGGACTCTGAAGGTTTAGTCTGTTTGATGTCTTCCCTCATGGTGCAACGATCGACTCGGAAGTGTACTGTGCTACCCTCAAGAAATTGAAGAAACGACTTCAGCGTGTTCGTCGCCACAAAAAAACGCAAACGAACTCCTCCTTCTCCATGGCAACGCAAGGTGTCATATGCAAGTCTGCGCACCTGAGAGGAACTCACAAAACTTCGTTGGACTGTTCCTCCTCATGCACCCTACAGTCCGGATCTCGTTCCTTCCGACTTACATCTTTTTTTCTTTTGCTCATCAGTCTACTGACTGGTTTGATGCGGCCCGCCACGAATTCCTTTCCTGTGCTAACCTCTTCACCTCAGAGTAGCACTTGCAACCTACGTACTCAATTATTTGCTTGACGTATTCCAATCTCTGTCTTCCTCTACAATTTTTGCCCTCTACAGCTCCCTCTAGTACCATGGAAGTCATTCCCTCATGTCTTAGCAGATGTCCTATCATCCTGTCCCTTCTCCTTATCAGTGTTTTCCACATAATCCTTTCCTCTCCGATTCTGCGTAGAATCTCCTCATTCCTTACCTTATCAGTCCACCTAATTTTCAACATTCGTCTATAGCACCACATCTCAAATGCTTCGATTCTCTTCTGTTCCGGTTTTCCCACAGTCCATGTTTCACTACCATACAATGCTGTACTCCAGACGTACATCCTCAGAAATTTCTTCCTCAAATTAAGGCCGGTATTTGATATTAGTAGACTTCTCTTGGCCAGAAATGCCTTTTTTGCCATAGCGAGTCTGCTTTTGATGTCCTCCTTGCTCCGTCCGTCATTGGTTATTTTACTGCCTAGGTAGCAGAATTCCTTAACTTCATTGACTTCGTGACCATCAATCCTGATGTTAAGTTTCTCGCTGTTCTCATTTCTACTACTTCTCATTACCTTCGTCTTTCTCCGATTTACTCTCAGACCATACTGTGTACTCACTAGACTGTTCATTCCGTTCAGCAGATCATTTAATTCTTCTTCACTTTCACTCAGGATAGCAATGTCATCAGCGAATCGTATCATTGATATCCTTTCACCTTGTATTTTAATTCCACTCCTGAACCTTTCTTTTACTTCCATCATTGCTTCCTCGATGTACAGATTGAAGAGTAGGGGCGAAAGGCTACAGCCTTGTCTTACACCCTTCTTAATACGAGCACTTCGTTCTTGATCGTCCACTCTTATTATTCCCTCTTGGTTGTTGTACATATTGTATATGACCCGTCTCTCCCTATAGCTTACCCCTACTTTTTTCAGAATCTCGAACAGCTTGCACCACTTTATGTTGTCGAACGCTTTTTCCAGGTCGACAAATCCTATGAAAGTGTCTTGATTTTTCTTTAGCCTTGCTTCCATTATTAGCCGTAACGTCAGAATTGCCTCTCTCGTCCCTTTACTTTTCCTAAAGCCAAACTGATCGTCACCTAGCGCATTCTCAATTTTCTTTTCCATTCTTCTGTATATTATTCTTGTAAGCAGCTTCGATGAATGAGCTGTTAAGCTGATTGTGCGATAATTCTCGCACTTGTCAGCTCTTGCCGTCTTCGGAATTGTGTGGATGATGCTTTTCCGAAAGTCAGATGGTATATCGCCAGATTCATATATTCTACACACCAACGTGAATAGTCGTTTTGTTGCCACTTCCCCCAATGATTTTAGAAATTCTGATGGAATGTTATCTTTCCCTTCTGCCTTATTTGACCGTAAGTCCTCCAAAGCTCTTTTAAACTACGATTCTAATACTGGATCCCCTATCTCTTCTAAATCGACTCCTGTTTCTTCTTCTATCACATCCGCCAAATCTTCACCCTCATAGAGGCTTTCAATGTATTCTTTCCACCTATCTGCTCTCTCCTCTGCATTTAACAGTGGAATTCCCGTTGCACTCTTAATGTTACCACCGTTGCTTTTAATGTCACCAAAGGTTGTTTTGACTTTCCTGTATGCTGAGTCTGTCCTTCCGACAATCATATCTTTTTCTATGTCTTCGCATTTTTCCTGCAGCCATTTCGTCTTAGCTTCCCTGCACTTCCTATTTATTTCATTCCTCAGCGACTTGTATTTCTGTATTCCTGATTTTCCCGGAACATGTTTGTACTTCCTCCTTCCTTCAATCAACTGAAGTATTTCTTCTGTTACCCAGGTTTCTTCGCAGCTACCTTCTTTGTACCTATGTTTTCCTTCCCAACTTCTGTGATGGCCCTTTTTAGAGATGTCCATTCCTCTTCTACTGTACTGCCTACTGCGCCATTCCTTATTGCTGTATCTATAGCGTTGGAGAACTTCAAACGTATCTCGTCATTCCTTAGTACTTCCGTATCCCACTTCTTTGCGTATTGATTCTTCCTGACTAATGTCTTGAACTTCAGCCTACTCTTCATCACTACTGTATTGTGATCTGAGTCTATATCTGCTCCTGCGTACGCCTTACAATCCAGTATCTGATTTCGGAATCTCTGTCTGACCATGATGTAATCTAATTGAAATCTTCCCGTATCTCCCGGCCTTTTCCAAGTATACCTCCTCCTCTTGTGATTCTTGAACAGGGTATTCGCTATTACTAGCTGAAATTTGTTACAGAACTCAATTAGTCTTTCTCCTCTTTCATTCCTTGCCCCAAGCCCATATTCTCCTGTAACCTTTTCTTCTACTCCTTCCCCTACAACTGGATTCCAGTCGCCCATGACTATTAGATTTTCGTCCCCCTTTACATACTGCATTACCCTTTCAATATCCTCATACACTTTCTCTGTCTGTTCATCTTCAGCTTGCGACGTCGGCATGTATACCTGAACTATCGTTGTCGGTGTTGGTCTGCTGTCGATTCTGATTAGAACAACCCGGTCACTGAACTGTTCACAGTAACACACCCTCTGCCCTACCTTCCTATTCATAACGAATCCTACACCTGTTATACCATTTTCTGCTGCTGTTGATATTACCCGATACTCATCTGACCAGAAATCCTTGTCTTCCTTCCACTTCACTTCACTGACCCCTACTATATCTAGATTGAGCCTTTGCATTTCCCTTTTCAGATTTTCTAGTTTCCCTACCACGTTCAAGCTTCTGACATTCCACGCCCCGACTCGTAGAACGTTATCCTTTCGTTGATTATTCAATCTTTTTCTCATGGTAACCTCCCCCTTGGCAGTCACCTCCCGGAGATCCGAATGGGGGACTATTCCGGAATCTTTTGCCAATGGAGAGATCATCATGACACTTCTTCAATTACAGGCCACATGTCCTATGGATACACGTTACGTGTCTTTAATGCAGTGGTTTCCATTGCCTTCTGCATCCTCATGTTGTTGATCATTGCTGATTCTTCCGCCTTTAGGGACAATTTCCCACCCCTAGGACAAGAGAGTGCCCTGAACCTCTATCCGCTCCTCCGCCCTCTTTGACAAGGCCATTGGCAGAATGAGGCTGACTTCTTATGCCGGAAGTCTTCGGCCGCCAATGCTGATTATTTATCAAAATTTAGGCAGTGGCGGGGATCGAACCCGGGACCGAAGGCGTTTTGATTATGAATCAAAGACGCTACACCCTTTTTTTTTTTTTTAATCTCATTTTGATCGCTTGTGTTCGTTTCATCTGCTCGGGGCGGACGTCGTAAGACATCCGGTTAAGTTCGTTGTTGATCGACTAACTCAGTTTTTTTTTTACAGAGGGCAACTAACCCTCTGATCGAACACGCTGAGCTACCGTGCCGGCTACCTCTAGACCACGGGTACCTCCTTGGATCTATCTGGCCCAATGAAGGATGCACTGCGCGGGGAGCAGTACGTGGATCATGGGGGGAAGGAGGGGGGGGGGGGGGTTAAAGCTGCAGCAAGACGTTTGATTCCGACATCGACGAGTAGAACTGGTGGCATGTAGGCATACGGGCCCTCCCAGAAAGGTGGCGTAAGGCCGTCGCGTTGAACGGAGATTATGTTGAAAAACAGAGTTTTGTAGCGAAAAGAGTGGGAAATAATACGGTGTACTGGTATCCTGAATAAAACCAACCGGTTTTCAGAAAAAAACGAGCAGCATTACTTATTGAACCCCCCTCGTATAAACTGCATTGCGTAAGAAGACAACAGGTTTATTTTATAACAGAAATAAATCAATGAGTTGTCTGCATTCTTCCGATATTACATCTCTGTTAAAGTTATCGTGATGTGTCTCTGGCATGAATGAAAAAAGCAGAGAAAGAAAATTTTTCATTTTTAGGCTACGTATGAAAAGAATAAGAAAGTGCGGTGGGACCATGCAGTGCTAATTGCAGGGAACAAGATGCGTGCCGGCCGCGGTGGTCTAGCGGTTCTAGGCGCTCAGTCCGGAACCGCGCGTCTGCTACGGTCGCAGGTTCGAATCCTGCCTCGGGCATGGGCGTGTGTGATGTCCTTAGGTTAGTTAGGTTTAAGTAGTTCTAAGTTCTAGGAGACTGATGACCACAGATGTTAAGTCCCATAGTGCTCAGAGCCATTTGAACCATTTGAACAAGATGCGTAAACAAGAATGTTGCACACAGACCGCAGAGAAGACTTTTGCTCGTGTGACTTACGGTGCGGGCTGACCACGAAGTGGAAGGGCAGCAGGGCGTCGGCCTCCAGGCGGATGCCGGCGAGCGCCAGCGCCACGGCGCAATGGAACGGCTGCCCTCGCCAGTACGCGGTTGGCGCCAGTACCAGGCCCAGCAGCTGGCGCCGCTCGCCTTCTCTGTAACACCGGAAATCGGCACAAGTTTTCTCTCACCTATCGTTCACGACAGAAACACTCGCGTCTGGTGACTTGCGTAGAGCAGCGAAGCTGCGCGAGTCACCAGCTGACGTGGTCACTCGGAGCCAAAGGCATCCCAGACAGCGAGTAAGACAAGAAAGAATTCGGTAAGTGTAGCTCAAGAACAGGGAATCAGGAGATGAAAGAGATGAGCACTGGAAGTGTTGTAACGCAAGAATGCTCACTGTCACCGAGGCTGTTTAACATATATGGAGAACAATTGGTAGGTAATGATGTACAGGGTGCAAGCGCCATTGTAACCGGAGGAGAAAGGATAAAGATATGAAATAGGTGGAGCATCAAGCAGTACTCGCGGAATCAGAAGAGGAGCTACAGCAGATGTTGTAGAGCATTGCAAGAAGGGGCGAGAAATATGGAATGAAGATAAATATAGGAAAGACGAAAGTGATGAGAATAAAACAAGGAAAACGCCAGTCAACGTATTCTTAGACGGAAAAAGATGAAACAAGTAAAATGCTTTCTGTACCTGGGAAGTTTAAGGACATGGAACTGAAGCTGTACAGAAGACATATCTACTGGAAAGAGAGCATTTAAAAAAGTGAAACAGTTGCCAACAGCTACAAGGATTCCAGTGGAGCCGAGGAAAAGATTTTCTAAATGTTATGTCTGGAATGTAGCCTTGTACAGCAGTGAACCATAGGCAGTTAAAAAGGAAAAAGAAAGATTTTTAGAAAGTTCTAAAATGTGGTTACGGAGAACAGACTGACAGACTTAAGAATGCAGAAGAAGTGAAAAAAAAACAGAGGAGGAAAGAATATCACTGAAAGTGATCAGGAAGAGAAAAAAATAATGACGGGGACACACACTGTGTAGCAACCATCTAAACTAAACTCCGCCCGAACAGGCTATGAAGGCCCAACGGTACCGACCGTCCGCCGTGTCATCCTCAGCCCACAGGCGTCATTGGATGCGGATACGGAGGGGCATGTGATCACCACACCGCTCTCCCGACCGTATGTCAGTTTACGAGACAGGAGCCGCCACTTCTCAGTCAAGTAGCTCCTCAGTTAGCCTCACAAGGGCTGAGTGTACCCCGCTTGCCAACTGCGCTCGGCAGACCGGATGGTCCCCCGTCCAAGTGCTAGCCCAGCCCGACAATGCTTAACTTCGGTGATCTGACGGGAACCAATGTTACCACTGCGGCAAGGCCGTTGGCGTAGGAACCATCTGCGCCGGCCGCGGTGGCCGAGCGGTTCTAGTCGCTTCAGTCCGGAACCGCGCGACTGCTACGGTCGCAGGTTCGAATCCTGCCTCGGGCACCCAAAGGAATGAGTGGAAGAGAACTGAAATGATGGATGACATTAATAGAGGCTAGCAAATCTCCGCGTTGTGGCTCTGATGGGCCGATCGGGACCGACCGACCGCAATGCCATTCGCTGCCAACGGCGCCATCGGATGCGGTATGGAGGTGTATGTGGCCAGCACACCACTCTCCCAGCCGTTGTCGACTTTCTTGACCTCGAATACGCTACTTCTCACTCAAGTAGTTCCTCTCTTGGCCTAACAAGGCTGAGGGCACCCTATACAATCCTCCGCCCAAGGAAACTTCCCTGGCTGTACCGGGAATGGAACCTGGGTCTTCTGCATAGCAGCCAGGCACGCTGCCCACAGGGCTGGATTAGAAGAGGATGAACGTACAAATAGATGAACGATCACGCTCAGACCAGGGCTAGACAGGAAACCTCCGATTGAAACCTCACGTAGACAGATACGCCAAAGACGAAATAAAAAGTTCAAGATCAACATGTCTGACCATTATACTGGAATTGTGAGGAATCTGATCAATAGCTTCATATACAGAAAGGAAGTAATGATTGTAAAAATGTCTGCGATCTTAAAGCCTGTAGAGAAAAACCATAGAAGGCTAACGCCTACTTATATACGGAGAGACTAATTTGCCTACTTCTGCTACCTCGTGTGAACACGATTAGAATGCGCCGACTCGATGTTGGTAAGATCTCTGACTCTGAATCTATATGGGCATCGTGGGACACTAAAATCTAAATACGCTTTTCATGCAGTTAACTTCCTAAATGAGTGGAACAACTCGGTACTTGTTTCACTGAAATCATTTCGTGATTCTTCCTTTCCTTTCCCACAAATGTGTGAACGAGGAAGAGACACGATTTGCAAGGAGTAGACCTCGCCACTCTACACACACAGGCCACATATAGTAAGCAGAATCCCCTTTACGTTTTCAAGAAATGCACGCCAGAGAATCACTGCGAGGGCAGAAACACTGCATGATTTTAACTTTAATTTTAGAAAGAACCTTAGTTTGTCTGAGGCTGTACCTAAGAAACAACCCACAGTTGAAAAAAGTCTTCTGACACTCGACAATCAGCATCAATCGGCAGTCGAATCTGGGGATACCTTATGTCAGCTTCACAAAGCGCTTACAAAACACTCACAAGTGTTCGACGCTCCGAAGAGAAACATTGTAGCCACTGGTCAGCAGTGAGTGCCCATAGGAAACTATGTGGATTGCTGCCGCCGAAACATGCATACCGTGGTTCGGCGCTCGCAGTCAAGAGTTGACATTGTGGGCTTTCAAAAATAATAGAGAATCGTTAACTGCCACGCACTGCACACCTACACCGAATCATCGAAGTTTCTGCCACGTCTACAAAACAAAATACCCTTTGACGTTAATCTCACCAGTAAGTAGGCCTACGACTCAGTTTAAGTGCAATCTGACTGTTTATGGCTGAGTTTAGTCACAATAAAACAGTAAAGAACTCCACTGCAATATACGTACGAATTAATTTAGAAACACTTTTGCACATTAGTGAACACAGCGTTATAAATCACGAGACAGTTGCGCAAGACTCCTTACTTCTAGAAGCAGGTTTCGTTTCCTTAAAGTGCTGCTGCAGTAGTTCGGTGATTTGAGGGCTTGACTGACAGGGTATTAAAAGTTTTGTCTGGTTTTGTTGTCTAGGGGCTGGGATACATAGTCGCCACATTAGAAGCCAAATACTGTTGAGTCTACAGTATACAATATGAATATACATATGAATCGAATGGTCGAAGGTTCCTATCACTCGGCAATTGCGAATTTTGAATGTAACATAGAAATTTATAAATGAAAGACTGCAATTAAAAAAAAATCTGTAGGTACTGAGCAGGTATTGAGAGGAACGGGGAGGTTGTGAGGGATTGTAGGCCACTCTCACTTTTGATTCGGTGTCATGCTGTTTAATGTTCATAGGGAAGATGATACTTATTACTTGGTTGCTATATTTGATACGATCTGACTTCATTCATATGATGAAATGATTGGCAGCAGTTAACGCTCTTGCTTATGTACTCTAGTGGAGGAATAGCAATAACTTTTACCTGCATTCAAAGGAAGATTTGGATTGGATTGTTCAGGGGAGGAGACCAGACAGTGAGGTCATCGGTCTCATCGGATTAGAGAAGGACGGGAAGGAAGCAGGCCATGCCTTTTCAAAGGAACCATCCCGGCATCTGCCTGGAGCGATTTAGGGAAATCACGGAAAACCTAAATCAGGATGGCCAGACGCGGGATTGAACCGTCGTCCTCCCGAATGCGAGTCCAAAAGGAAGAGGGTGCCGAGTTAATTGACTGCAGTAAAAGTGTACGGCGACTAAGCGCCGGGGAGAGCGTTTTTTTTCTGTGGAACCTGGGTGAAAACGTTTGCAGACTGCCAAGTCCCTCGGTCTCACTGTGCAGACACACTGGGTGGCGCCGGTCGGTCAGCGGCCGCGTCCAGGTAGGCTGACTAGCGCTGAGGATTCGCTGCAGCTATGAGCAGAGCATTGATGACAGGCAATAAAGCAGAAGATGGACCCTTGTTGGGTAGGAAGCCGATGAGACTGCTGTGAGTTTCTGCTAATTTCCGTGGGACAGCCCAGGCGTCCAGTCTCTGCTACAAAACATATTTGTCAAGGCATGAGGCTTTTAGCGTGTTTATGGCCCTCCTTTGAAAAGTTAGAAATGAGCAACAGAAGAGATGCTTTTAGCAAATACATGGCATAAACGCGTGGGAAAGAGGCCATGAAACTGAACCTTTTTTCCTTTTCTCCCCATTAATTTTTAAAATCGCTGGTTGGTCAAATCTGCGTATGCAGATCAAGGGGCGGTCTCCCAGCTTCGAATGCCATGCTCCAGCTCGTGATTGGCTTGTGCTAAAGTGGGAGTAGTCTAAACATGCAAATTTGCTATGCTACTGAGCTGGCGAGGAAAGCTACGAGAAAGAGAAGAACACATTCTTGTACTGGTGCTGCGCTAGTAAAGAATGGCAGGTCTTTAGCTAAACGGTGAGACTTGTGTCCTTTGCTAGTCTGCCACTTAGAGCCTGCGCCAGTCACCATATGAACCGTCAGACATACTGCTTCTTGCATCATGAACACAACAAGTGATGCGTGGGTGTACTTATTTGTTTCGGCCGTCCAAACATTTGACATATTCCGTCACACATAGTCGTGTCACAGAGTCAAATTGGTTTGACAGACCAGCAAACGGGTCCACCTGCACACTGGAGTCTACCGGGGTTTCAGAGGCTCATAGGAAAGTACCTGTGTTCCGAATCAGCCGACTGCGAGACCGCGTGTTTGCATACTTCCGGGCGCGCGCTTTTAATAACAGATTGCCGCTGTCTGTGACTTCAGTTGGCGACCGCGTCGTGCTGTCCCTGCCGAAGGGTAAAGCTGGTTGTAGGTTGTGTTTCAAAAATGAACAGCTTAAAGACAGAAGTGATCACACTTTCTGCAGGACCTGACCATCATTTTGCAGGACAATGCTCAAGCACGTACAGTGCAAGCTGTTACTGATTTGCTTGACTGATGGGGCTACTAAATGCTATACCACCTACTGCACTCACCTGAATTAAGCCCTCGTAAGTTCAACTCGATTTGTAAATTGAAGGGAACACTTCATGGCATTCGCTTCAGAACTGCTACAAATTTGTCGGGCAATAGACCGCACCGCTCGAACTGTCAACACAACTGGCACTGCTAAGAGTATCCTACAAATTCCACATCACTGGCAACGTGTTATACACAATGCTGGTGACTACTTCGAAAGTCAGTAAAACTTTGAAACACGTATCTATTTTGAACGAGCTGTAAATAAATAGTTTCCACTATTGAAGTTACAGCACTCGTATTTCGTAACCGCGAAGCATTGCCCGATTCGTAATATCTAACATAAATTTAAGTGTTTGGAGATGTTTCCTCAAGACATTTGTGTGGACTGTAGCCTCGTATAGTAGTGAAACATGGACTATGAACAGTTGAGACAAGGAGAAAATAGAATCTTTCGAAATGTTGGGTTACAGAAGAATGTTGAAGTGCAGATGGGTAGATCGAATAAGAAAGGAGGAGATCTGTTGTGTCCAGACAAGACAGCCTAGACACAATGAGAGGAAGCCGAAAGGCACGCGCTTAAACTCACGCAGGCTGGCGTGAGGTCTGAAACAGGATACGTAATGAATGCTATAAAGAAAAGTACGTAGCTTCTGGAATACTTAACTTTAATCCACATTTGTAGAACATCGCTCTTGATGATACATTAATAGAATCTCAATATCAATTGAATACGGCGCCTTGCTAGGTCGTAGCAAATGTAGCTGAAGGCTATGCTAACTATCGTCTCGGCAAATGAGAGCGTATTTGTCAGTGAACCATTGCTATGAACATCGGCTGTACAACTGGGGCGAGTGCCAGTACGTCTCTCTAGAACAACCGTGTGGTGGCGCTCGGTCTGCTATCACCGACAGTGGCGACACGCGGGTCCGGCGTATACTAATGGACCGCGGCTGATTTAAAGGCTACCACCTAGCAAGTGTGGTGTCTGGCGGTGACACCACAAGATCATTATCATCATCATGATTACCATCATCAATTTGAACAGTTCCCGGTCCAGGTTGAGTCTGTTTGGAACATAAGCCTCCACATTTAGTCCTGTTTTCCCACCATATCTACATGTGTTTGCTGTGGTCCAGTCCTCGCATAATTTTTCAACACAGTCCTCCACACCTTTCACCTTGGTCTTTCTCTTGGTCCTTCCCTTTACATCTCCATTTCCACTGTCTTTAAGAGCCCATACCATCTCAGCTTTGATGTTTCTCTCCTGCTCAGCAAGGGTTTCTCTTTCTGTATGTTTCTTACCTTTTCGTTCCCCATCTTCTGTCTCCTTGTTACTCCTATCCTCCTATCCTACTCGTGAGGATCTTCATTTCACATGCCTGTAATCAGCTTAAACCTCTTCTCTTCATTAACCATGTTTCAGATGCATAGGTCAGTATTTGGATGTAGTAACGTCAGTATATTACTTCTTTGCTTTTCTGTGGGATGTCTTTATTCCAAACCAGTCTCCTCACACGTCGCAGGAATGCTTCTGCCCATCTGCCATGTTCAATTATCTCTCTTTATCATTTCTTCCATTTTTCTCTAACACGCTTCCCAAGTACTTGATACTTTCTACCTTCTTGAGTTGTTCACCTCTAGTCCTAATTGCGCTAGTTGGTCTACCTTTCTTTCTAGTTGTAACCAGGATCTCACATTTGTTGACATTAAATTTCATTCCATTGTGCCTCACAATTTCTTCCAAAGCATGGAGCTGTACTTGAATCTCCTCGTCCCTGCTTCCCCAGATCATCGCCGGCCGGGGTGGCCGAGTGGTTCTGAGCGCTTCAGTCTGGAACCGCGCGACCGCTATGGTCGCAGTTCGAATCCTGCCTCGGACATGGATGTGTGTGATGTCCTTAGGATAGTTAGGTTTAAGTAGTTCTAAGTTTTAGGCGACTGATGACCTCAGATGTTAAGTCGCATAGTGCTCAGAGCCATTTTGAACCCAGATAATCGAGTCATTTGCGAACACAATTGCTTCCATCTTCTCTTCTCCAATTTTTTCTCCCACCTTAGTCATTATTTCATCCAAGCCCACAACAAAAAGGAGAGATGATAATGCACACCGAGCGAGGTGGCGCAGTGGTTAGCACACTGGACTCGCATTCGGGAGGACGACGGTTCAATCCCGTCTCCGGCCATCCTGATTTAGGTTTTCCGTGATTTCCCTAAATCGCTTCAGGCAAATGCCGGGATGGTTCCTTTGAAAGGGCACGGCCGACTTCCTTCTCCATCCTTCCCTCATCCGAGCTTGCGCTCCGTCTCTAATGACCTCGTTGTCGACGGGACGTTAAACACTAATCTCCTCCTCCTCCTCCTGATAATGCACTACCCTGTTTCACCCCACTTGTTTGCTGGAAACAATCCGTCCTTTTATTTTCCACTCTTTCATACAACTCAGACTTCCACACTAGGTACATATTCTTCACTTTGCTAGCTTTCTCTTTTTCTACTCCATTCTTTTTAAGTGCTTCCCAAACTTTTCTGGTGGAGATGCTGTCAAATGCCTTCTCTACAAGGTGTTAACGTAAGAGCGTGCAAAAATATAACAGGACATAGAGAATGCTCCACTGAACAATTTGAGGTAGGAAAGGTGGGGTCAGAGAATCCAGCTTAAGGAGATATTGAAGGAAACTTGTCTACTGCTTTGTGTAGCATTACTGTTTTCCAGATTATTTATAACTAACATGGGGTACAAGTTTACACGCATTGTGCTGTTTATTTACATGTACATTCTTTATTTCCTGCAAGGAAACAACGAGAACGAGGCTAAGTGCCAGGAAGTCACGATGCAGGTTTTGTTTACTTTACTTCTCCATGAGGTGGCTCTTTTGTATCGTATTTACATTGTCCCATGACAGAACGTGCTATGAATCAACGACAGACCCATTCATTACTCAGTGCTATTCAGACGTACAGTACAATGCGATGGAGCAGTACCGGAGCAGTTTCGCAGAACTCACAGACATTGTGAGGTAACAGGCGAATTGTGGCGCCCTGAAAATATTCGAAGTTTGGAGTTGACGTGGACGTACGAGCTGTTCGGTGGACGCGGGCTGCTCTGCAGGCTGACCACGTGGTGGCGGACGTTGGCCGAAGACAGAGGGGTCCAGCCCGATTGCGTGGCTGGGAATTCCATGCTGACGTTGTGACGAGGACTGTGCTTTGTGTCGATGAAGGAGATGTCTATGCCGGGAGTGCAAAAATTGGCGGACTTTGTGAAACCATAATAGCAGACATTTCACAGTTCTTATAAAAATTAAGTGTAGCCAGATGAATCATGATACCTCAAAAAGAAACATGTACATTACCATTAATTGCACGACGATCCTGATGGTGTAATCAGATTATCAATATCTTTATTACACTACTGACCATTAAAATTGCTACACCAAAAAGAAATGCAGATGATACACGGGTATTCATTGGACAAATATATTATACTAGAACTGACATGTGATTACATTTTCACGCAGTTTGGGTGCATAGATCCTGAGAAATCAGTACCCAGAACAACCAACTCTGGCCGTAATAACGGCCTCGATACACCTGGGCATTGAGTCAAACAGAGCTTGGATGGCGTGTACAGGTACAGCTGCCCATGCAACTTCAACACGATACCACAGTTCATCAAGGGTAGTGACTGGCGTATTGTGACGAGCCAGACCCGTACAGGACCTGCAACATGCGGTTGTGCATTATGCTGCTGAAATGTAGGGTTTCGCAGGGATTGAATGAAGGGTAGATCCACGGGTCGTAACACACCTGAAATGTAACGTCCACTATTCAAAGTGCCGTCAATGCGAACAAAAAGTGACCGAGACGTGTAACCAATGGCACCTCGTGCCATAACGCCTGGTGATATGCCAGTATGGCGATGACGAATACACGCTTCCAATGTGCGTTCACCGCGATGTCGCCAAACACGGATGCGATCATAATGATGCTGTAAACATAAACTGGATTCATCCAAAAAAATGACGTTTTGCCATTCGTGCACCCAGGTTCGTCGCTTAGTACACCATCGCAGGCGCTCCTGTCTGTGATGCAGCGTCAAGGTAACCGCAGCCATGGTCTCCGAGCTAATAGTCCATGCTGCTGCAAACGTCGTCGAACTGTTAATGCAGATGGTTGTTGTTTTGTAAAGGTCCCCATCTGTTGACTCAGGGGCCGGCCGGGGTGGCCGAGCGGTGCGCTACAGTCTGGAACAGCGCGACCGCTACGGTCGCAGGTTCTAATCCTGCCTCGGGAATGGATTTGTGTGATGTCCTTAGGTTAGTTAGGTTTAAGTAGTTCTAAGTTCTAGGGGACTGATGACCTCAGATGTTAAGTCCCATAGTGCTCAGAGCCATTTGAACCATTATTTTGCTGACTCAGGGATCGAGACGTGGCTACACGATCCGTTACAGCCAAGCGGATTAGATGCCTGTCATCTCGACTGCTAGTGATACGAGGCCGTTGGGATCCAGCACGGCGTTCCGTATTACCCTCTTGAACCCACCGATTCCATATTCTGCTAACACTCATTGGATCTCGACCAATGCGAGCAGCAATGTCGCGATACGATAAACCGCAATCGCGATAGGCTACAATCCGACCTTTATCGAAGTGGGAAACGTGATGGCACGCATTTCTGCTCCTTACGCTAGGCATCACTACAACGTGTCACCAGGCAACGCCGGTCAACTGCTGTTTGGGTATGAGAAATCGGTTGGAAACTTCCCTCATGTCAGCACGTTGTAGGTGTCGCCACCGGCGCCAACCTTGTGTGACTGCTCTGAAAAGCTAATCACTTGCATATCACAGCATCTTCTTCCTGTGGGTTAAATTTCGCGTCTGTAGCACGTCATCTTCGTGGTGTAGCAATTTTAATGGCCAGTAGTGTAGTTTAAAGTTCATTATCTGATGGTAAATTACACAAGTAACACCCGGAAATGAATTTCCAAAATCTAAACGATTCTGTCGATCGACGTGTCTTCAGAAAGCTATTAGTGTAAACCTAAATTGGTATGAATTACAGGCATGTAACTTGAATAATACATGAGTTATTGGAGGTCGAAGTGGCTGATTACTACTAATCGCGTCATGCCATAAGTACTCCACAGTGACACGAAGAAACGGTAGCCGCATGCTTATAAATATATTTATTCGTCTACGTCTTTGTTTATATCTGATATATGCTATTCATGAAGAAATTGGTTAAATATTTAATGTCTTTTAGAAAGCACAGAGACATTAGGCTACTGGCCTACCTTTTGTTCTATTCCTTTGATATATACTTATTTCATTTGTTTATGTATCTAATAATGCGTGTCAGAGCGTGTTTATGGTCCAGCCATAAGAATATTTATTTAATTTCAAGTTATTTAAATATAAATCCAGTATTCCGAATGTGTTTCAAAATGTTTGAGAGAGTGCGTTGGCTTGGAGAGATGACGGGAGCGCTATCGCCAATCACAGCGCTCATTACTAAGGGAGGTGACTACCGAAGTGAATGGAGGGGAGTTCTGAGCAGTGCGGCGCGAGGGACAGTCGCTCAGGATGGGAAGTGCTGGATGCGACGACGCGACGGACGCAGAGCCGTGGGAAAGACTTGGAGCAGTTTGCCCATGGTCACGTGAGACAGAAATATTTCCTAGTGCCGACTTGGGCTCTTGTGTGATTTCCGTCGCTTCTACAGTGAAGACGTAGTATGCGTTTAGAAGTGAATATCTCGCGAGCTATGTTGTTGTTCATAAGTAATTATGTGCAGTAGGAATCTATTGTTTCCCTGTTATTCAACTTATATTTTATTTAACTGCTGGACCATCGACGCCAATAAGTGTTTCGCAGAAATATACCGCATTCTCAAAAGTACTTCTACTATCATGCTCATCATTTAAAGTCGTTATGATAGTACCTGCAGATTTTATTTAATTGCAATCTTTCATTTATAGTTTTATATGTTATATTCATAATTCGCAATTGCCGAGTGATAGAAACCTTCGACCATTCGATTCAACTGTGTATTCTTATCCTATACTGTAGAGTCAGAAGTATTTGGCCTGTAATGCGGCAACTACGTATCCCAGCCCCTAGACAACGAAACCAGCAAAAAATTTTAGTATTGAAACTCTGAGTCAGTGGGTACGTAGTTGAGGGCCATACCATACCATCGATTCATCATTTATTATTTTGAAAGCCAACAACATGTAACTTGTGTATGGGAAGTAAGTTGCAATGCTCTCGCTGCTGAAAGGCTGTTTGGGGAACGCTTTCCTATAAGGCATCATCCGTCATGACGAGTGTTTATTTCTCTCCATCGATGAATGCAAGAGACTGGTTCACTGTAACGTAGAAACGACGGACCAATAGCAACATGAGGACCACTCGCACACCCGATTTTGAGGAGAAGGTGGTGGAACATGTTGCACCGGATCCCACTAAAAGTTCTCGTCGTATTGAACATGAAAAGGGCGCTGCATATACTAGCGCGTTGCCGGTACTCCATGAACAATTGCATCCATATCACCCACAAGAAGTCCATGCAATGTTTGTGACTGTCTCTGAACCATGGGTCGCACTGTGTCAGTAGTTGCTGCAACAATAGACTGATCGACCAGATTTCCTCCAGATCGTGCTGTTTACTGACGAGGCCTCATTTAATCCTGATGGTATTTCGAACAGCAGGAATAGCCATGTGTGGGATGAGGAAAACCCTCACGCTGTAGTGGGGCCACACCATCAAGTACGTTTTGCTGTGATCATGTGGGATAGCAATGTAGGCGACAGTCTGATTGGGCCATATCTTCAACCTGGCCGTCTGAATAGTCACCTGTACTTGAGGTTCGTGCGAAGAGCTCTACCTGAGTTGCTGGAGAACGTACCCTTGACTGTTCGCCAGAGGATGTGGACACAACATGACGGTGCACCGCCTCGCTTCAATACGGATGTCCCCAACCATCTCAGTGCTGTATTTCCTGGTCCCTAGATTGGAAGGGGAGGTCCTATTCCATGGCCTGAGAGGTCACCTGACCTGAATTTTCTTGATTATTTCCTATGGGGTTTTTAAAGTCACTTGTGTATGAGATCCCAATGGATATGGAAATCGAATTACCTGCCAAAATTGTAGCTGCCTGCGATCTGTTTCGGAACATACCTGGGATATTTGTCAGGGTGCGTCAGAATCTTGTTCGCTGATGTTATGCTTGTATTGTGGTTGATGGCCGTCAGTTTCGGCACATTTTTTAAGATACAGTACAAATGGTACTTTCATTGTGTCAATGATGGTATTTGCAGTTAACTGTAACTAATGTAAATAAAAACGTGATTTTATTCCTGTTACCTCCTTAAGCTGGCTTCTCCGACCACAGGTTCCCTACCTCAAATTGTTCAGTGGAGCATCCTCTACGTAAAAAAAATTTTCTTTTTAAACTTCAGTCTTGATCGCACCACTTATTCTACAAGAACATAAGTGACCGGTTTCGGTCATATCACACTTTCATCATCAGATCTGTAATTTAATTTAGAAAGTAATAGAAACCTTACTAGATTGACAATAAAATATGACAAAATGCTTATAAGGATAAAATAATATAAGACTTGTTATACCCATGGCATCCTTCAAAGGTGGTAGGTGGAGGACTCTTCTGAGCTGCTGTGATGTCAACTGGTGCCAGCAAGTGACGAGCATGCGCTTAAATACGAAGATGCTTCGCCTACATCTTCTCCCTCTACCTCACGTCAACCAATCAGTGTAAAAAAGGTTCACATAATCGTCAAAACGTAAAAAAAAACGAAGTACAATAATGACATAAAATAGTTATGTATAAAATATCTCTTGACAACCATGGAATTACTTAAATACTGTATAAAATATCAATTAAAAGCTTTAAAATAACTGTACAGACGATGTATACTGAGTGTGCCCTCTATGGGCTAAGGTGGTACTACCACAATGGTTTGAAAGTCAACGATGTTGTGAAGGTCTTTGGCATTGCGGCATCATATCGATATATGAGTTGTGATTCGACTGCACGTATACGCCTATGCTAGATTCAGTCTGTCTGTCTTATATTAACTTTATTTGCCACTGGTGATATATGTAATAGTGGAATGATCAGCTGCAGTGTGGTATGATATTACAAACACTTTTTAAAATGTCATAAAACTGATTTATTAAAAATGGATTCATACTTCGTGATATTTCGAGTTGGAAGTTTAATATTGTGGTATAAATATTTACATACTGTTCTAAGGTACATTTCTGCCATGGATACAACTGGGTCCTATGATTTTCTGAACAAAAGAGTATATATGTGTTCATAGAATTTCGTCAAAGAGATCATAAAAATGTTTTTCACGAAAATCCAACTGTTCATTGAGAAGGACAGACGGTTCATCTCTATAATGAGCATGTATCTCGATCTCCTCCAAAATATTTAATAATAAGCCTTTATTAGCGTAATGAAGGACTTGCAAATTCTGTTGTACAATCCCTTCGACATGATTATTAAAAGTTATGTGATTGCCGAAGATCGTGCGGTACGTGATGTATGTACTTTGTATCGTATAGTAAAGCTGAGGCCTGTTTGGCCAATGTACATTTTTCTACAATCACCACATTGGATCTTCTAAACCGCTGATCTGAGAAATCTATCGCTGTCATCACCTGCAGTATGTCTTAATTTATTTTGCAAACTATTGTTACTTTCAAATGCTATTGTTATTTCAGAATTCTTAAATAAATTACTGATCCTATCTGATATGTTCCCCATATGCCTCATTTTTGTGTATTTATAAGCTCCTATTAGTATGTACTTTTTGATTGTTGCATTTTATTAAACATAATGACAACTTGACGTGTATCAAAAAAATTGGTCTTCGCAATCTGTTTTAGAAATAGTTGTTTCTTTTTTTATCTCATTTTCTTCAAGGGGTAATTTCAGCATCCGGTGGATCGTTGACTTAAAAAATGCTTTTTTATATTTGTCAGGATGACATGACCTAGCATCAATAATGACATCAGTAGTTGTAGGTTTTCTGTATATGGCGAAGCAATGTTTGCCATTGTTATTGGATATAACGAGATACAGGTAGTTAATACGTTTTTGATTTTCATGTTCAACTGTAAATTGTAGTTTTGGACGTATAAAGTTCAATTTTGTAGTACACCTATCGATTTCATTTTTTGAAGCATTATAAAGTATTAAAGTATCATCTACGTACCGTTTGTAATACAAAATTTTGTTTGCAATGTCCTCTATGTACACTCTTACAGCAACACCTTGTATATCGAGAAACGCCATCACAAGGAGAAGATAGTGAACCGAATTGAGGAGAAAAGAAATTTATGATACAACTTGACTGAAAGAAGGGACTGATTGATATGAGACTTCTTGAAACATCAACGATTAGTTAATTTGTTAATGGAGGGAAGAGTGTACGTGCGTGTGAGGGGGCCAGGGGGGAGGGGAGGGGGGAGAAATGGCGGGAATTAGGGAGGTAAAATGATGGAGACGAAGGCTTTACTACAGTTAAGTAGATTGGACTTGATGTTCAGAGATGAAGAGGCTCACATAAAATTGACCCGAGAGGAGAGATGCATCGATACAGCGTTTGGGCTGAAGGCGACAATAACAACATGTTTGCCACAATGGGAAGACTTCAGCGAACGCCGTGGAGTGCGGGACAGACTGCCGCAGGGGGAACGAGCAGCGTGGCGTGCTGACCTGCAGAGGAAGACGGGCGCGCCCTGGCAGCCGGGGGCGGCGGCGGCGTCTGCGAGGAAGAGGGGCCCCGCGACGGCGGCGACGTTGCCGCGCGCCCACGCGTTCAGCAGCAGCGGGTGCGCGAACGGCGTCGCCTCCAGCAGCAGCGGCGCGCCGCGCTCCGGCCGCGCCACCGCCACGGCCAGCGGCGGCCGCCCCCCGGGCTCCGGGCCGGCCGGCAGGCGGTGCAGCACCAGCGCAGGGTCCGCCGGCGCGCCGGAGCTCCGCAGCCGTAGCTCGCCCAGCGGCAGCGGCCGGAGGACCCACGAGCACCGGAAGTCCGCGCGCGCCCGCCCGCCGTCCTCCGACACCACCCACACCGCCGCCGTGCCTACCTCGTCCAGCAGGTCCGTGTCCGCCTGGAACGTGACCACACGAGCGTCAGACGTGATTTCCGTGCTAATTTGGATCGCTCGATTAACTGTTCTGTCACTAGGTGAGACCCATATACGAGTTATGTCCACAAAGTAAGTTCCGTTTAGTTATATAAAACAAACGTTACCGATACAGCAAAAATATTTATTGTACAAAAATCTACAACTGTTAAACTACTTTTCTACACAGCTTCCGAAATTTTGTAACCACTTGTCATACCGTGGCACAAGTGTTTGTACGTCTTCTTCATAGAAGGGTGCCGCCTGTGTATTCAACCAGGTGGTAACATGTTCTTTCAGCTCGTCATCATCGTTGAAGTGTCGACCACCAAGGAAATATTTTAGGTGTAAGAAGAGATGAAAGTCGCTAGGAGCGAGGTCCGGGCTGTACGAAGATGATCAAACGCGTCTCAGTGAAATTCCCGTGAGAGTTGTTTGGTCACATTCGTCGTGTGAGGTTGGGCATTATCGTGAAAAAAAAAAAAAAACATGACAGTAATCCTTGGCGGTCACACAGTAACCATGTGCTTTGACTCTTTGGCCTCAATCAGCAAAATGCCTTTTCTGTCCCAAAAAACGTTGTACATGACTTTTCGAGGTGTCAAATTTGCTTAGGCTTAACCTTCGTTGGGGATGAAGCGTGCCCCAATTCATCGATTGCCGTTTTGTTTCAGGGGTGTCGTACGATACCCAAGTATCTTCCCCCGTGACTATTCGAGAAAGAAAACCATCGCCTTCTTCATTGCAGCGTGTCAAAAACTGAAGTGCACTGCCCATCCGCTGTTTTTTGTGATGTTCAGTAAGAATTTTGGGTACCATACGTGAGCAAAGTTTTCGAAATTTCATTTCTTCAGAAACAATTTCATGAATTAGTGATCGTGAGATTTGCGGAATTTCCATAGCAAAGGCACTAAGTGTAAACTTACGGTTGTGCTTAATCTTCTCTTCAATTGTGCGAACGAGTTCATCAGTAACCATAGACGGGCGTACACTTCGTTCTTCACCGTGCACTTGATCACGTCCCTCATTGAACAGTCTGGTCCATCTTCTAACCACTGAATCACTCATAAGATATTGTCCGTAAACCTCACAGATTTGCCAATGAATTTCCTTTGGTTTAACTTTCTTTGCATTTAGAAAAAAAGAGCCAAATATACTGTAATTTTTAGTGTTAGTAACCTGTAAAAACTCTGTTTGTCATACTGTCATCTTCCTATACTATTGTTTAACCAAACGACATCTTATTCGTAATTACTGTGATTCACAATACAAAACTAAATTGAGAATGTCAACAAAGTGTTTATTTAGGCTACTCGAATTCCGTCTACACTAAAAATTAATGAACTTATATTTGAAGCAGGAAGAATTATAGGAAAAACTAAGATAATGTAATGTCAATGAAGTTAACAAAATTGTAATCAGCATTCTTTATTTTAATCATTTCACTTATTTTTGCAGGCGAACGACAGATACGTATTTGATCTTGTATCCTGTTGAATGTATTTAAATTATAAATACCTAATGATAACATTATCTGTAACTTTGATCAACTTCTGAGACTGTAATTATCTAAATTATCTATGTAACAATGTTCCGACCGTCAGCGACTGTGTAGGATCATTCAGAAGAAATTTCAAGTAACTTGTGAGGTTATTCTACGTGTGAAAATAAACCAAAAATGTCCTATGAGCATGTGTCCGATTTTCTGGAGCAGGTTAAAGACTACACATACCTGTGAATCATTAATCTGTGTAGGTGCTGAGGTAGACACAATAATGGTGGAAAAGATGTTGATTCATCCTACAAGAGGTGTTCAAATGCACTTCTCAATAGGTGGGGGGGGGGGGGGGGGGGGGGGGCGGGGTGTTGTGTTGCACATCGGACATCATCTCGACGGACGTCAATGCGGGCGATAGCATCGGTGATGCGAGCAACAAGTTCTTCAGATGTATCTGCCTTCGTAGTGTACATATCCTCCTGTAACCAGTCCCATAAAAAAAAAGTCGAATATGGTTAGGACGGGTGATGTGGCAGACCAGCCACAGCAAATCCACCGTTGAGGAAATGAGTTATTCAGATTGTGTTGTAGTTTATTGTATGTTAATTGGGGACCTAGAAACGACAAAGAGGCTCCGTCCCTGCCGCAGCCGCAGTGGTCCACAACCCTACGACGACTACCGCAGTCCACTTCACCCCTCCGCCGCCCCACACCGAACCACTCTTTCAGGGTTATTGTGCGGTGCGGTGCGGTTCGGCCCGCTGTTGGCCCCCCACCCCCACCCCCCCACCAGACGAGTGTAGCCTCTATGTTTGCGTGGTAGAGTAATGGTGGTGTACGCCTACGTTGAGAACTTGTTTGCGCAGCAATCGCCGACATAGTGTAGCTAAGGCGGAATACGGGGAACCAGCCCGCTATCGCCGAGGCTGATGGAAAACCGCCTAAAAACCATCCACAGACTGGCTGGCTCACTGGACCTCGAAACAAGTCCGCCGGGCGGATTCATAGCGGGGACCAGGCACTCCTTCCCACTCCGGAATGCCGTGCGTTAGTTAGCATGGCAAACCCGACGGGCGGTTATTCAGATACTGGGGTACTTTGCTGGTAGAGTGGATCAGTGATTCATCATGTTGCAAATACATCTCCAGTCGTTGCTCTAATGACATTTTTTTTCTTCCAGAAGTGCAGGTAGGTCTTCTATCAGGAAATGTGGGTATGCTGCGGCTGTCATGTTATTTGGCTGGAACACAGGGCCCATCGTCAGGTCATCAGTCATACCACACCAGACGTTCAGAGAGAAC